>NC_056621.1:8045088-8345088 GCF_018340385.1 Cyprinus carpio
TCATCCCTATCTTTTCCCTTTTCAAGAATAGATAGATAATTTAGATAATTTATTTTGTCCTCAGAAAAGAAATTCATTTTCGTGAAAGGTGCATATACAACACAGAATAAAGCCGAAACACTCTTTTATTTTAATAAATTCTGCAATTAAATGGTGCATATTCTTTATTACATGAAAAGGAAAAGATAAAAGTATCAAAAAGAGAATTAAAAATAGAATTTATTTAATTATGATTGATTGATTTGATTGTTTGATGGCATTTTTGCCGTTTACTAGGATACATCAGCATCCTAATTTACTAAAACTGTCAGTGCTCACACATTACATCAGTACAGTAGCTCCCCAGCAGTTTTGCAAACCTTTACTTCCATATGATTTGCCACCATTTACACGATTCACACTAGAATTCACCTAAAAAATAGCTGTTTATTCAAAAACACCTAGCACTGCGTCTAGTAACCCTTACACATTTAAAGACTTCTTCAACTCCATGCAAACTTCAGCGAGCAGTTGGCTGCAGTTCGTAAAATAGAAACCAAATTTACGTGCTTAATCCTCATCTACAGTACCTGATGTTGAAGCTCTAGCTCTTGGTTTTCAATAATCCTCTCTGGTTCCCTCAGAGTCCGGAGTGGCGTGCTGAGCCGTATCCTTTTACCCAGCAGGGATCAACACACTTGATCCACTTTACTCTCAATGTGGACCCAGTAGGAAACCATCTTACATTAACCTCTTGCAGATGAACGACTTAAGACTTGAAGATTCCATCTGTCTCTCCTAATGTGCAGAAAACATGCAAAATACTCTTTCAGTATGCTCTACCTCTAAAACTAAATAACTTCCTGTCAAACTTTCCATGCTAGCAAGCGTATACTGTATGCAGGGAACATTATTTCACATAGAGCACAGAAACTTTTGATTCATAGCCTTTTGTTGAATTGCAATTGAATCTACATGTTCTTTCATTTATTGTACTTTCCTTTCCTGCGTTTCTCTGAAATAGACATTGGGTCTGTTGCAGTAAAGAAATTGCAGGGTATGTCTGTGTTGTCTGCTTGCCACAAAGCACAAAATACACTTATAAAAACAAAGTTCACGGGAAGCTCTTAATACATTTTCTAGCACTCAGGAGGAGAACAACTCGAGGAGAGTTTTCACTTCTTTTAACTGCATTCGCAATTGCAGATTTACCTGCGGTTGTCGGCTTTGTGTTATTTCCTTTCAAGTATTGCTTTGGAACAGCCTCCTTTATTTTTTCAGCTCCGTTTTTCTTTAAATAAAAGTCTGTAGATCTCAGAAGGATGTGATCGTTCTCCAATCCTCGAGGCCAAGCGTACCATCAGCGGGGTCACCGTTTTTGCTCTAAAAAAGGTTTTGACTGGTTGTCGGAGTAAGACAATTGTTTTTTTATGTTCTAGTTTTGAAGTGACGGGAGAGATAAATAAACCATGAAATTAATCACCCACTTTTGACACCCCTACAGCAAGTTCCTACACATCCGCCTACTCGATCTGAGGGCTTTTGGGTACTGAATACCCCCTACATATCACCCACTGTGCTTTATGGTTCATCACTCCTGGGGGAAGTTGCTGATCTGTGATGGGCAGTGAACGTTCACACTGTGTCTCGGGTTGGATTAAATGGGAACATTTTGTACAAAGCTGAACCTTAGACTTTGTTGTATTTTATGGTAAGAAAAGACATACAACAAAAGCGATGAATGCTAACATTTGCCATACAAATACTTGCATTTTAGAAACTGGTTATTTTGCCTGATTTATTCTCCGCTATAGAAAATATCTCCAAAGGAACAATTGTCAGTAGCCTATCCAAACAACACAACAGCAGCATTCTTAATGAGTCAGTGATTTTGAACGAATTGGTTCAGTAAACAGTTCAATAACTGGGCTGTATCCGAAATCACGTCACTTTACCCTCAAATAGGGCACTATTTGAGGGGACAGCCATTTTTAGTGGTGACCGAAACCATAGTGCACACATTCAATCCCACAATGCACAGCAATCACAAGTTTACGACCGATGTACACTCAACGGCTAGAGAATCCCCATATTGCACTGTGTGAGTGTCGCGCTGAATAAATTCCTGAGTCTTGCCAGAAGATGTCGCATGCAGCTGAATCATCCATTCATAAATCATCCATCCATGCCAGTTTTAAATGATTATTAAACAGAAAGCAGAAACGCGGCAGTCCTTCCAGAGCACTCAGTGTCGGAATTCACTTACTTGTTTTCATTCAGTCCTTCAAGTGAACTGTAATAGTGGCCTAATGTAGGGAATAGTGAATGAGGGTATAGGGGGTGATTTCAGATACAGCCCTGGTTTCTTTCATGAACGAATCAGTGGTTTTGAACAATTCAGAATGAATAAATGATTCAAGGATTCAGTGACTCATTTATAAAGTCGCCATCTACAGGCGTAATGATGCAACCCCGCAGAAAAATCCCAACAACACCACATATGAAGTGGAATATTGAACACAAGGCCTTTTTTTTTCATTTCATTTGTGAAGATTGAGAGAGGAAGGACCAATCCTCATGAAGGTAAAGAAATAGAAAAGATCCTTCTTTTGTTTTCCACATCAGTCAAAATTCAAAAGTATGTTGAATGACATGAGGTGAATATGACAACAGAATGTTTATGTATGCTACTATTTCGTTAATATGTACTTTTCAAGCAATTCACTACAATAAGCTCTCGCAGTAAGTTTCAGACATTAACAAAGTTTAAATTTCTCTCGGTACACCATTTAAAACTCTGCTAATTAGCACAGTAAACACTAAACAAACCACAAATGGGGTTTGTGTCGTTTTGGTTTATAGAGAAGCTATAACGAGCTATTTTGTATTTCTGGGTCTTTGGAGATTCAACAAAAGCACCATAATTGATTTCCATAAACCTCTCAAACTCTAACCGCAAAGCGAACAGATTTTGGAGCGCAGATTATCTCCCACCATAACTATGGAAAAAGTGAACTCAATCCTCAAAGTGCAAATTTATTTAACAAACCTTGTACTGTTTATGCCACATTTATCAGGTATTATTCAAGAACTGAGTGATTGTTTTTTTTTCTTCCCCCCAACAGACCTTTACATTTAAAAACAAAAATCAATACAGTTAACCAATTTTGCATAAAATCTTTTAATTGATTCATTATCAGCTTGCTCTTTAGTCTCATTATAACCCCAGATTAGTGGTTTTCTTAAAATAAGCTTTACAGTGTACAGTAGTCCAGTGGGTTAAGTATTTTACCTAAGGCCTGCTGCGGGCAACTGAAATGCAGGGCTTGGACAGTAGTTACCATTATGTGAACATCACATCTGGCCTGCTGGGCTTTGAAACCACAAACCTGCGTTTGCCAACAAGGAGTTGTTGCCAAAGGCAATGCACTTATCTGGAGCTTACAGTAGAAGTGCTTAAAGAATTATAATTATTAAATGGTTTTTGGTTTTCAAACTCAATTTTAAAGAAATAGTACACGAAAAATAAGATTTTATCATCATTCATTCACCCTCATGTCGTTCCTAATCATTTTTTCTTCTGTGGAATGGAGTAATTTTGAAATAAAAGGAGTAATATTGGAGCAGGGACTGAAGTTTTCAAGCTTCAAAAAGAATCATAAAACTGGTTTAGTTTAAAAAAATCCCACTGGTAAACTACATGGTTATATTGTTATGCCAAACTAGCACTAGCATGGAAATTCACGTTGGTCTAAGCTGTTACAGATTTAAAATTATTTGTGAGAAACAAGAGATCCTAGACAGCAAGTGTATAATAGCACCTGGAAAACAGTCGGAGAAATGAAACGAGTGAAGGGATAACAGCGCTGAGCTTGATTAAAATGCCCAGGGTGAACCGTGGCAACCATTGCTCAGAATCTGTCACGATTTAGAAGGTGTGAAGGATGTGTGAGGTGCACTCTGAGGAGTCATCGCTGGCCTGTATAACACTCAGATAACCTACCGGAGAGGGATTGGTCATGGGCCATGAGTCCTTATCAGACCTAGCATAAATATCAGTTTCCTAAAAGCCTCTTTGAGTTGAAAGGAGCTCAAGGTCACAGATTTTTCCGAACCAATTCAAAAGATGAGGAGCATTTCAAGATACAAACTGACAGATACCTCATTGAGTGAGCAACAATTCTGATATTGATATACCTTGATTCTGGGATACCTGTTTTGACCACCTTTGAAAGAAGTTTTACTCACAACAGCTGCATATATATATATATATATATATATATATATATATATATATATATATATATATATATATATATATATATATAGAGTGAATCGAGTTAACCCTCAAATTAATTATCCTCTACAAGCCTTTTGAATTAAATTGTAGCATATTGTAAAAACGAACAAAGGGGGTTTGAGACTTGACTTGGATGCGTGACAAAAGACTAAGAGTTGAGACTTCACTTGGACTCTGCATCAGAGATTTTTGAACATGTCTGGGTGAAGAGTACCCGTTCTCCATCATAGCCTGGGGAGCCAAATAATGAAAAGAACTGAAATAACACAGAGGCTTCCCAGCTGCCCATTTCTGCATACTAAAATCCTTGTGAAAGTGAAATGACAAGCTGAAATTGGTCTGAAAATCTCCGTACCCGTCTTAAATCACTCTTTTGGACCTCTTTAGAATATATTAATAGCTAATAGAAGATGTTTTTGTGGTGGTACATTTGATTGACACGCACTGTCAAAACATCCACCTACACACACGTGAATATGCATACGCAACTTCATACATTAGGGTTTTTGTGGTTTGTTTACATTTATTTTCCTCTTCTCAGAGTTTCCTGTTTATGCTGAGGGGAAAGGAGAATGATGATTCCAACAGATAATGACTTGATGGCCTGAGGCGCTCTCACAAAACAGGCGTAAAGAGTATGTATGTGTATGTACGTGTGTGTTTGTGTGTGATCTCAAGTCTGGCCACACAAATCAATACCATCAAATGGCACCCTGCAGATCTCTGATAATTACAGAGCAGGACGTGGAAAAAGAGAGCTTAAAGGCATAGTTCAGCCAAAAATGAAAATTATGTCATTATGTAATCATCCTTGCGTCGTTCCAAACCTGTGTGACTTTCGTTTGGCCTTGAAACACAAACAGGGAATTTATGAAAAGTATAAGTCATTTATGTGTGTATGAATTTAAATATTACATATTAGCTATTTGCTATTAGGGATTTTACAATGTTGGCCGATATCGGCAAGTCAGTATGGTCGATATGTGGCTGATATGGTCGATATTACAATTATATTATTTTGTCTGAAATTAAAAATAAAAACCTAAAAAGTATATATACATTTTGTAGTATGTTTGTTGTATGTAGTATGAACAATTAATACTCATTCTGAGATGTGATAAAGATTACATTTAACCATATTACTAAATTATCAATGTTTTTAAAATAGCAACTTTAACTGAAATTTTGATGACTGCAAAGGTAACATAAATGTAAAAAAAAATACTGGCTATCCAATATCGACAACACTGATAAATGCAGAAAAATCTGTAATATCGGACCGATAACCAATATAATACAGATATATTGTGCATGCCAAGCCACTATTTAGCCCTGCCACAGCTGCAAAGTACAATGAAAAATATTTGGTTTATATAAGAAATATTTAAAATAAGAAATTGCTGTAAATAATTATAAATAATTATAAAGAAATCACATCAAATTAAACATGAAATTTTGAAGTAGAAAGACCGAAATAGTACTTTCTTGCAAAATGTCTACTCTAATAATCTGTTTTTATCAAATCTTATCAAGCGAATCAATTAATCCAGTTCACTAAGCTTAAATGATTTGTTTACTAAACAAACAGACTGATCTGATCTTTGAGTTCACGTGTTCACTGATGCAATTCAATCACTGCAGTTAATAGCTGAGTGAAGTCATATGGAACACTGTTATTTATTTATTCTTTTGTTCATTCATTCATTCATTCATTATTTCAGAGCTTGACAGCCCCAGTTCTCATTCACTATTATTATACTGAAAACAGCATCCAGGACTCTCTTTAAAAATGCATCTTTTGACCATGGAAGAAAGGTACGGAATTACATGAGTGAGTAAATGACAGAAAATTTCGTTTTTGAGTGAACTATGTCTTTAAAGGTACAGCGCTACTGTATGTTTCTCTTCACCGCTGTTCTGTGTTGTTGCCAGAATCCGTATTCTACTCCTCGCCCTTTTAAAACTGACATATCTAGTTCACGTCAAGGCTGTGGTGGGTGAGAAACACTCTCAGGTCCTTCTCTACTGTACTGTAATACCTGCAAGCAGCTACTCTCTCCTCGACTCAATGGAGTGAATTTCTTTCCAGTGAGCGAAACACAGACTCATCTTAGAAATACTAAAGTTTACCTAGGGTGAGAGACAACAACATGTGAATACTTGTTTCTTTTCGCCCCTTCCCCTGTGTTTGCTGCAATGCTTGCTCTCAACTTATTTCATCCCAAGATTCAAGGAGAAAGCCTGAATAATAAATTATTTCTGACACAAAAGAAGGCACAGCGGAAGGCAGGAGTTTTGTGCACAAAAGCTTCTCAGGAATCGATTGAATCAATCGAGTCTTTGGTCTGAACAATCGTAGATCATACAGATCGGCAATGCTCAATATTGTGGCACCGAATAATGGGTATTTCTTAAAATATCTAGTCAGAAGTACGATTCAAACATTAATAAATATGGGAATGTTGTCACTGTAGTCTTTCAACTGAAATATAAAGCAGAAGGCTTATTTTTGCTCACTCTGATTGAAAACAAAAATGTGAATGAGAGAAAGAAATAGAGAAAAAGTGAGAGAGGGAGATGAAAGCGAGTCTTGCATTTGCAACACCTTCATCTATTCTCAAAATAATGCCCTTTAGAGTAAATGAGCTCCATGTTTCAAATGTGACAAGCCTCTGTTGAACTGATGAACAGTCAGATTATTCTTTCATTCTGCCTGCAGTAGCTGTTAATGTATGAACACACAGACGCTATATAGAAACATGGACAAATGAAGAGGAACTCAACATGTTCTCATAATGAAAATTAAAACATTTTTCTATTCTTATACACAGTGGGTACGGAAAGTATTCAGACCCCCTTAAATTTTTCACTCTTTGTTATATTGCAGCCATTTGCTAAAATCATTTAAGTTAATTACTTTTCCTCATTAATGTACAAACAGCACCCCATATTGACAGAAAAACACAGAGTTCTTGACATTTTTGCACATTTATTAAAAAGAAAGACAATAAACAACATGTATTTTTATTATTATTATTATTTTAACTTATCAAAATAATTTAACAAATTTCAACTAAATTTTTTTGTTTATGAATTTTAAATTGAAATATTTATGAGATTTAACTAGATTTTTAAAGTCTGTTTAATATATATATGATCTTTTCCGGTCTATGCAAACTGCAGCTTTCCCTTAACCACAGAAATGTACAATAGACGCTTATGTAATATAATGTGCACAGCTTGTATAAAATCTTATTGCACCCGATTTTCAAGGTTACACAATGCCTCAAAAATTCAAATGAGCTTTTAATGAAGAAAATGTTAATAACAATGAGAAAGGAGAATATTTATCAGCATATGTAGCATTCCTTTTTCTTCTCCCGAAGTGGAAGACTACAACAAGAGAGAGAGGGGAAAAGATACAAGAAGAGCCATTAGAGCTGGCCTGTGAGATCTCATTAATGCGAGTGTTGAAAAGGCGTTTATAAAGGTCCTCGGCCAGTCCTAACCCGACTGTACTTCTGTAAGTAATGCTTCAATCTCCACACTCTCCAAAGAACAGAGAGACTCTTATTATTGCATCAGACTGGTAATGAGTCTGTTTCCTTTACTACAAACACGCATACATGTGGTCATCTTTAATCATGGCCACTTGTAATGACATACACAAAGGTCAGTGAGAGGACAATCACACGCTCAGATGTAGAGGATCTGAATTTGGGACTCTTGAACACGATTGTAAATGGACTTGGACTCTATCTGCCTGTCTACTCAACTGCTTATCTATCTGTCTATCCAAATGTCAATTTTTCTGTCAGTTTATATATTCATTGTCTATTTATCACTCTGTCTATCTACTGCCTGTCTATTCATCTGTCAATTTGGCATTCTCTCCATCGTCTGTTTGTCTCTCATCTGTCAATTTGACGAATTTGAATGTTTATCCTTATGTCCAACTATCAACTAACTATCTGTCTGTCCATCTACCTGCCTGTCTATCAGTATTTTGATTTATCCATCTATCCGTTCATCTGTCTGTCTATTCATCTTCCAATTTATCTGTCAATACATCTTCCAATTTCTCTATCCAATTTGTATGTCTATTCATATTTCTGTCTACCTATCAGTTCACCTGCCTGTCTATCCAGCTTTAAACCCATCTGTCATACATCTTCCAATTTCTCATCGCATGTCTGTCTGCCTGTCTGTCTCTGTCTGTCCTGTCTGTCGTCTATCTATCTAAATCCATCTGTTAATTTGTCCATCTGTCCATTCGCATGACTGTCTGTCTGTCTGTCTGTCTGTATGTCTGTCTGTCTGTCTATCTATCTATCTATCTATCTATCTATCTATCTATCCTTATGTATATCTATATATAAAATTGTCTATCCAACTGCTTGTCTGTCTTATCTATCCATCTGTCAATTTGTCTAGCTATCATCTTTTACCATGATCCTTGTCTATCTACTATCAATCTATCTTTTTAGACATCTATTGTCTATCTTCTATCAATCTATATTTTTATACAGTGGTCCATCTTGTTAATTCATCTACCTATCCATCTTTACCTATCTATCTATCTTGTCTATGTAATTCATATATCTGTCCTTACACCTATCTACATGTCTATCCATCCATCCCTCTATTCTGTCTATCTACCTATCTACTCTTCTGTCTGTCTATTTGTAAATTTGTTGATCTCTCCTTTCATATGTTTGATTGTTCATCTATCAGTTCATCTTTTCATCCACCTTTCAATTTGTCTGTTTATTCTCTCTGTTCATTTGCATCTATCCATCCACCCGTCTGCCTATCTGCAATTTATCTTTCTATAATTTTTTCAATTTGTCTATGCAACTTCTACTGTATATCTATCGATATGTCTATCTACCTATCCATTCATCTGTCTATCTATTTACCTATCCATTGATTGAAGCTACACAGTTTGAATATCAGCTTTATATTAAACTTTATAACAACAGTTACTGTGCTACAAGTTTTATATTAAACATAACTGATGGTAGTGTGTGTGTGTGTGTGTGTGTGTGTGTGTGTGTGTGTGTGTGTGTGTGTGTGTGTGTGTGTGTGTGTGTGTGTGTGTGTGTGTGTGTGTGTATCTGGTACTCCCTATGTTATGGGGACCAAATGTGCCCGCAAGGATAGTTATACCAACAATTTTTGACCTTGAGGGGACATTTTTTGGTCCCCATTAGGAAACAAGCTTATAAATCACACAGAAATATCTTTTTTAAAAATCTTAAAATGCAGAAAGTTTTGTGTGAGGGGTAGGTTTAGAGGTAAAATTATGGTAAGAGGATAGAAAATACAGTTTGTGCAGTATAAAAACCATTACATCTACGGAATGTCTTCATAAAACAAGGAAAACTGTGTATGTGGTCAGTTCACTCACTGGCTTCAAATCAACCCAACAAGGTCATGTAGACCATTTATGTGTGATAAATGTGACTACGATATGAGCCAAAACTGTGCTAAAAACAACCAAAGGCAACAGGTTACAACATCAGACAGCTCTCAGTTTCTGATTCATCATTAAATTGTTCTCCGGAGGCTGGTGGAGCTCAGGGGATGTGTCCCAGACGTTCATGGGACCTGGAGGGAACTTTGGGGAGTTGTTTGTGGCGGTCTTCAACAGGACTTTGACAAGCAATTAGGTAATTTTTCTTAATATTACTCTCCGATGACTCACCTTTGTGGTTACTTTATAATATATATAGTACCTTGTGGTTACTTTATAATATATATATATATATACTGTATATATATATTATAAAGTAACCACAAAGGTGAGTCATTTACCAATTGCAAAAACAGTTCCTTGTTTTACTGCAATATAGCCACTTTGGCAGGTAAGAGTATTAAAATTCATAGCTGTCAAAACTTTCTCTCTCTCAACGACTTCTCATCCCTGCCTCTGCAGTCGCTGTCCATCTGCGTAAGAAACTCTTAATCAATGTAAAACACTCTCACCGTGTTTACTGATTGGCTTACGAGAAGGAGCCTGTCCGCTGTCACTTCTCATTGCCGGACTGGAATGCTCTTGAGCTGTCTGACGAAAGGCGGATTTGATTTGAGCAACGACCAGTGTGCGATGAACCAGGGCTGCTTGTACAAAAGGACTTAGCAGTTTCTAATTTCTGATTGTCAGGGCTACAGGAAGCCACTATTTATTGTGTTTGATTTGAACAATTTGTTGATGTTCAAAATGGCTGTGCACTTATTCGCTAAAAGAAGAATCTTTAATATTGATTCAAAACTGTTTTTACAACCATAATTCTGAATAAAACCAAATATTCAGTTGATTTGAGAAGTAAATATTGTGATAACAGACAAAGCGTAAGCGATTTTGTTTGATATTCTTTAAGCGGCAGGATTATGCATTTTTGCAAATGTTGTTTTGCGCTTTTTGTAGCCCTACATATTAGAGTGATGAGCAAATCGAGGTCTCCTTCAGCCCCTGATGGTAATTGGTGTGACATCTCCAGGGGTTTCTTCCTGCAAGTCTCTCAGCTTGTAAAGACACCTTATATCATCACAGCCCTTGATCAGCTCTCCCCATTAGAAGCTTAAGAATTATAAAAGATGAAAGGCTATGAATTATGGCTATGTGATGACTTTGATCAAAGCAATATGTGTAATGCAAACCACTAATGATTTACGCCCTCTAAACGCAATTCCACTTACACAGAGATGCATTATGCGTTTATTTGTATGTACTGATGTGCCAAACAATCCATACATACAGCCTATATGTATACTAATGCAATTTGGCAGTGGTTAATCCTTGAGCGACTTATTCACTATATAAACCGGAAGCAACACCAATATGAGTATGAAGAATATTGAATAAGTAATTAAATGATTAATAATCACAGTAAACAATGTTTTCACAAAGCAATATAGTTCATTAGATAAACCATAGACTCTTTACATTTGCCAAGCAACTCAAGGAATTCATTCCAGCTGTGTGTTGTGTGTACAATATAAGACAAGTGTCTAGCGTTCTTGTTGTAATTAACAGGTCAGTCTATTCTAGAGAGTTTTATGAGGACAAATCTTGACAACACACAGTACAATGATATTCTAAAGAACTGCAACAGTTTGGAGATGGTTCTTTTCTTCTCCAGCATGACAAAATGAGATACATATAGAAATGATTGGCTGAGTCTGGTGTATAATATCCATTTCTTTGTGCACAGAGGTATTTTCATTTTGGAATCGAAAAGACATTCCCCAAACTGTTGCTATAAAGATAGGAGCTCAGAATCTCTAGAATGTTATTGTATGTTGTGGAAGTAAAATTTATTTGACCATTTTTGGCCTTAAAGTGTATTTTTCCTTGTTTTATAACATCTTTGGATGTTGCAGTCAGAATTTAGGAATAAGTATTTTAAGCAGGGGATACCAGGGATGACTGTAACATGGGACTTTTTTCTAATATTATTTTTTTTACAATGAAACCTCTCTTAAACCTATATGGCTAAAAAGTAGCCTTTCAAGTACATTCTATTCATTATTACTATTCTACAGCAGAAAGCAAAACAATAAATAGATACTTCTCTTAGATTATATCTTTAAATTGATAGATTTGGGCAGATGGACAGAAAAATGGATAGACAGAAGGATGGACGGACGGACAGAGAGACAGACAGACAGATAGACAGATCATTGGCTGGGTAGCTTGATGGGTTGCTTGGTGTCAATCAATCAACCTCTGGACAGGTTTGACGTGTTGCCTATTTAATTGTCTGCCTGTTTGTTTGTTTATTTAATCTGGATGGCAAGAGCAACAAAGAGGAGCAGATGGCATCTCAAAGAAACAGTCTCATCATGAGGTCCAAAATCCACAGGAAAAAAATGGGGGAAAAGGGAAAAACCCTGCGAGTTTTGGCAGAGGGACATGCACTGACCTTCTGTCCTGTCTTTCTGCCTGCAGAGTAGCACGAGCACCAGCCGTGGAGGAAGATAACAAGACGCGAGACTCCCCAGATCTCCCTGGCCTATTACTGCACTATTTTCCTCTGTTATTAAGTTTCTCGGGCGTGTTTGACTGATGGCTGAATGAAACAGGGGTCAATTTATTAGGGGAGTCTGTTCTCAGGCAGAGAAGAATGAAGGACAATGGTCAATTTGTCATCTTTTATATGCCACCACTGATGCATTCAAGACGTTTCTGTCATTGAAATTGGGGGCAAAACACCATGATTACAATGGTGGTCTCAATGAAGTCAATCCAATAAACCATCAAGGTACATAATCAGCTTTAAGGTGCTGCATTTGTGCACTGCTCTTTGATTTAAAGAATTGAATCACAAAAAGAAATAAACTACCAAAAAATCTGACATGCAATGTTATCTAGTGTAACATAAAATAAATATGTCTTCATATTATACATTAATTTTTCATCAGTCTTGTAAAAAGGTGATAGTTAAACAGAAGCCAGCTAGTAAGAGCTGTGCAGGTAAAACTCACATCCTTGATTTCAAGAGGCACACTGGCGACTTACACTAAAGGCTGTGGTCTTTAGCATCCTTGCTAGCACACCTGCCTCCCATGGTGGAAATACCTGTTTGAAGCGAGTGAGGCAAGTGCAACTGGAGGGGTTACATTAGTGCCGTTACCCAGATAGGAGTGAGGTTTGAGGGGGTAAGTGTAATGGAGACCAGCTAGTAAGAGCTGTAATACTCTCCTGATCTCAAGAGGGACACTATAACTGATCCTAAAGGCTGCGATCTTTAGCGTCCTTGTTAGTGTGTCCACTTCCCATGCTGGAAACGCTTGTTCAAGAGCGTGTAGGTCTGAAGGGATTAAATTGGTGCCGTGACCCGGGTAGGAGTGAGTTTTGAAGGGGTGAGTGTATTGGAGGAAGAGTGTGCAGGTAAACCTCACTCCCCTGATTTCAAGAGGCGCACTACTGACTGATCCTGATGGCCGTGCTTTTTAGTGTCCTTGTAAGTGCACCTGCCTCCCATGCCAAAAGCGCTGGTTATCTTACCTAGAGTGAGTGAGGTGAGTAGAACTGGAGGGGCAACACTGATGCTGTGACCCGGATGGGAGTGAGGTTTAGTAGGGTGAGTTTAACAGAGGCTAGCTTGTAAGAGCTGTCCAGGTAAACCTCGCTCCCCTGATCTCAAGAGGCACTAGCGACTGATGCTAGAGGCTGGTCTTTAGCATCCTAAAGACCAAAGTAAGTTTGGCCACCTCCATGCTGGAAATGCTGGTTCGATTCCTACTTATTAAATGTGCACTTGTAGTAAGTTGTTGCTTTGGATAAAAACATCTGTCAAAAAAAAAAAAAAAAAGAAAAAAAAAAGAAAAAGTTTCCTACAACTGGAAGAATGGTTATTTGTTTTAGTGTGTGTGTTTGTGTTTGATTTTTTTTTTTTTTTTTAGTGTTGACTAGCTTCTCTACTCTCAATTTCCTGTAGGCTGGAGTACATTGGATAACATAGCGGCTGACTTTGAGACACAAAGACAAGAAATGGGACTGAGAGACACACAGAGATAAAGAGCATTGGTAAGTGAACTTGGGTCACTAGGCATTTGCCTGGGGTTTTACATTAGATCAAGTCCAGCTCACTGTTGGCAGCCCATAGTATTCCTCATAGCTCCATTACAACATCTGGAGACTCGCTATGACAGCAGTTCAACTTCAGACTGCTTTATTGTCTTGGACACAATGGCTTACTAATGACTTGTGAGTAAAAATGGATAATGTCTTTCTAGGACTAAGGCAGAAAAATCCAAGCTGAATTTTAAGTATTTATACTTGATGAGCAAGCCTAGAATATTGTTAACAAACAATGAATCAGAAATCGTTAAATGTCAGAAACAAATGACATCCATCATTTTTTATAAGCAACATACAAGCTAAAGTTAAATAGCTAAAAAACAGTTTTTCACTGTCAGAAATACTACATGAATTTCTGAAAAACAAACAATAAATCAAATCAGTCAGAAAGTAGCATTTGTGGGAGCGTAGTAGCAAAAACGTTTCTTTCATTACGACAAAAAGACAAAAACAAAAGGATAAACGAAGAGGGCCTGCAATTTCCTATCAAATTTATTTTCTTTCTTTACAAACAAAACTTGAAAACACAAAGATGTATGACAGGAGCCTAAAATTTACCTCCCAATTTCTTTCTTTACAAAAGGATGTTAAAATGCAAAGATGAATGACGAGAGCCTGGAATTTCAGACCAAATTTAATTATTTTCAAACAAGATGTTAAAACGCAAACATGCATGATGGGAACCTGAAATTTCCCACCAAAATGATTTTCTTTATTTACAAACAAGACTTGAAAACACAAAGACGAATGACAGGAACCTGGAATTTTCCACCAAATTGATTTCCTTTCTTTACAAACAAGACTTGAAAACACAAAGATGAATGATTGATATATCATATAGCCCTGCGGCCTCATATGAGGACATTATATTTTTGTGAATTTCTCTGAGACTGTACATGCCACAGTTTTAAGCCTGGATGTCCTGTACAGAGCACATTCAGGGCTTTTCAGAGATACCAAATGATTGGATGTTTCACCATGGCCACTCCCTCTCCTTGGTCATCAAAAATGTCCGAAACTAATTTAGTGACACTCTTCAGAAAGAAAAATGGTATATTGAATCATTCTGTTATAACATAGTTGAGAATTATTGAAAATTATTGAAAACTAAAAATGTATTGGTGATTTAAAAAATCAATTGTTTTTGCCTATGCATGTTCATTCATGTCTTTTCATTTTTTAAAGAAATTGAGTCCCGATGTCCTCTACCGAGGACTTCTGAATTAAATATCTTTACTTTTTGTTTTACATTATTTTTAATGCTCTAAACAATGTAAAGAATTAAAAAAAAAAAAAAATCCATAAAAAGAGAGACTGTTTATTATATTAAATAGAAAATTATTTTTATATTATATTAATAATTAATTCTTGGCCAGGACGTGTCCTGTATGAATGGCGCATATGGCCACCCTATATATATATATATATCCATATATATATATATATATATATATATATATATATATATTTATTTTTGTATATGAAGTGTTATGTATGTATGGCGCATATGGCCAGGTAGCCTGACATTTTCAACCAAATTAACCCCAAAACAGCACTCCATAATATGACTCTATACAAAACATGGTGGCTGTGTCAATGGTGTTATTATATCACTATATTAACCAAGCTGAATTTTCGGGATTGACTTGTTTTATTACCATACTGTATACCATATACCATAGTTAAATTTCGTTTACCTTTCTTATAATATGTTTGGTTCACTGTATGTTTGGGAAAAATCAGTTTCACTCTTAATCTGCACATGTATATTGAGAAAAAGCACATTTGGGTGAAGTTTGTGTTTTGCAATCAAACAGATTTAACTGCTTGCTTTCCTCACTGTAAATTTGCACATTTCTGATTTTTGGTCAACAATAGGAGAGGATCTACTGGAAGTGTTGAATATCAGTCTGGCAAGGGGTAAGCTGCCTCAAAGTTGCCGAAGAGCTGTGTTGACCCTCCTACCGGAAAAAAAAGGAGACCTTGGAGATATAAGGTGTTGGCATCCAGTTTCTTTGCTCTGCAGTGACTATAAGCTTTTATCAAAAGTTTTAGCTAATAGTCTAGCTAATTTAATGGACAGTGTTATTCATCCTGACCAAACCTACTGTGTCCCAGTTAGGTCGATTTTTGACAACATTGCTTTTGTTCGTGATCTTATTGAAGTCTCCAAGATGTTAAACCTAAAATTTAATTTTATTTCGTTAGATCAAGAAAAAGCTTTTGATCAGGTAGAATACTGTTTTGTTTTGTTTTTGTTTTGTTTTTGTTTTTTGTGGAAGGTTCTATCTGCATTTGGTTTTAGTGGGAATTTAATTAACTTTATAGAAGTCCTTTATAGTGATGTGGAGACTATTTTAAAGATCAACGGTGGTTTATGTACTCGTTTTAAAGTTTATAGAGGCATAAGGCAGGGTTGTGCATTATCTGGTATGTTATACTGCTTAGCAATTGAGCCTTTGTTACAACAAATACAGTTTAAACTTCAAGGTGTAGTGTTACCAGGATACAGGAATAAATTCATACTGTCGGCATATGCAGATGATGTGACAATATGTGTCAATGGACAAAGTGATATTCAGGCATTATTAACTTTGTTACAAACTTTTTTAAAAGTCTCTCCTGCTAGTGTAAATTGGAATAAAAGTGGAGCTTTTCAGGATGATTTTTTTGAAGGATCCTTTGGAATTTAATTTTCCTATGTTGCCTGTTTTTTATAAGAATGTTTTCAAAGTGTGGAATCTTTTCACTTTTCAGAAAGTGGAGGTCTCAAAATCTCTTTACTGGCTATTAGAGGAAGCTTAAATCTATGGTAAACGATTAAATTTAACAAACATTTTTTTTTTTTTTCTGCCAGGACTAAACAAAGCACTTATTGATAATAGAATGTTGACTCTTGGTCGCTTGCTGGAAGTGTAGCTGGACGTGATTTTAAAAACAAAGAAGAAATTTCTTGTCACCTTGGGATTCATTCAACATGCATCACGGCACAACTTCTTCAGAGAAGGGAGTCTGCTTTAAATGACCATGAGAGACTTTTATTATCCGAATATAATAATGGACTGTGCGACCCAGATTTGGAAGAGAATTTTCCAGGATTGATTTTTGCTCCCAAGTTGTACGCTGTTTTTTTTTTTCCTTGAAAAAGCTGCTTTGTTAAGTGTTTATTTTTTTTTTCCTGTGATAGAAAGTTTTTATATAAATCCTGCATTATTGCTTTTAATAGGAAAATGTTGAACAACAGAATAGATACACCTTGGCGTGATTTTTTATTTTTTATTTTTTTCATTTGTGAAGCCAAAAAAACAGAGTGGAGAATTTTTTTACAAACCACCGTTGATCAAAAAGACAGGAGATTTACAATGGAGAATTGTTCATGGTGTTTTTGCAGTTAATGCATTTATTTCTGTTTTAAATCCTGGAAGTACTGATAAATGTCCTTTTTGTGATGACAGAGAGACTATTTTTCATGCTTTCTTAAGTTGTCATAGACTTGACCTACTGTTTTCTGTCTTAAATGATGTTTTTAAAATTGCAATGACATTTTCTCACAAGAGGTTTTCATTTTAGGTTACAAATATGTTTCTAAGAGAAAATATGTTTGTCAGTTGCTTAACTTTGTGGTAGGACAAGCAAAAATGGAAATCTATTTGAGCAGGAGAGAGAAAATTGAACAGGATATAGTAAAAAAAAAATATTGTTGCTTTGTTTTTTAACCTGGTGCAATCTAGAATTCTAATTGATTTTTACTATTATAAATGCATTGATGATCTGCTTTCTTTTGAAAATATTTGGTGCTATAATGATGCGCTTTGTATCATTCTTAAAGATTAATTGATTTTTACACTTTATTGATTTTTTATTGAGTTGTATTGTAACTTGATACTTATTACTTGAGTTTATGTAACTGTAAGTAGGAGATTTGTTGTAAATAAAAGCTTTTGTAAATTAAAAAAAAATTTAAAAATTCTCTCTCTCTCTCACACACACACACACACACAAAACATACTGGGCTGCATCAACAGATGGGGAGTCACTAACATGCCCCCCAGACGATTGTGTTTGATTGGCTTGCCCCAGCCTTCAGCTCTGTGCTTCAGAGAATGCCGGTGAGAGGAGCTCACACCTTTGACACCTTTCGCCCGCTTGCCTCTCAACTGTCCCAATTTGAACTCCTCAGCAGTGAGAGAATTCCTGATGGTTTCGCCAGGATGAGAATAAACAAGATTAAAGGACAAATGACAGTGGTGGCAAGGCAATTAATCATATGTACAGAAATGTTACATAGTAAAAGTAAACAAGGACTGGGCCACTCAAGTTCCAAAATGACCAAAAAAGCACCTTAAAATATCTTAAAAATAGGTCCATATGTCTTGTGCACTATATTACGCACCCCCAAGTCATTATATGAGGAAAAGATCAAGACCAAATGGTTGCTAAAAAAAAGAAAAAGAAAAAAAAAAAGTAAAGTACAATTCATTTGAAATTACAACCAGTGCAAATGTTGTCATTCCTGATAATTAATGCTGCCTTCACATGCTATTAGAATTATCGTAAAAACTAGTTTCCTAGTCGGAACTGGACATGAACAGCCTCCCTAGTCGTTTTTACAACTCAGAGATCATTTTGATACCAGAGTTTCATGTTGTGCTGCTATAAAAATATAAATAAATGGAAATTATTTCAGATCTTTTGCAAGATAAGATAAAAATATTGCTTACCCTAAATGGCAACTTTCTACTTTATTACCTTTCTAAAGTGTTGAATTATGTGTAAAAGACAAGCCCAAAAATGATTATAATATATGGATCTGGCCCTCACTCGTGCAGTGTCTCGTAGCGATCATTTTCATACCACGGATGCTAAATTTTTTGCAAACTGTCTAAACTGATTTATACATGTCATGCAGACATGCATATGAGGAGTTTAACAGCAAATGAGTCATTCAGAGAACACATTTTATTTTTGAACATTAAAAATTTAATGAGGACCTCCGTGACCTCACAGCTGGCTATCGGCCTCCTAGATAGCACTGTGAATATTTATATACCTTTGAATGGGACGCTATATTTTATTCAAAACCTAATGGATATTGGCTAAACATCTTCTAATCTATACCTTTTAACTTGAAGAATGAATAGGCTGCCCACCATGATTTCTGTTCTTTAACAACAAAGCACTTGAACATCACAAACTTGTAACAACTTAACAAGTGGGAAGTAGGAAGTTTCCGATATCATGTGAAGACAGCATAAGGTGTTATTCCCTGTGATAACAAAAATTAAAAACTTGCATCATGATGATAAACAATTTGAATCCAAATATAAATACAACAACTATTAACAACGCACTGACAGTACTTTTTTTTTTTTTTTGCAGAAAAATCTAGCAAAGAAGGTTGATAATATCTGGAAGTGCCCAACTTAAATGAATAAAATTAATATTATTACTAAAATAAACACAATAATGCAAGATATTAACAACGCACTGACTATAATACCAATAATAGTCATTAATGTCTGGCATTTAAAGTAAACATTAATATACTAAAATTAAACCATATATTCATAATATTAATTATTATTATTATATCAAATTACTGTTTTAATTATATTCATATTAAAATTAATATTGATATTAATATTGTGCTAAATAATCTATATAAGTAAAATATATTATACAATTAATTGATATATTTGCATTCATTCATAACATAATAAAATGTTAAAAAATTAAATTAAGCACTATATCAATAAACTTTCATAATGATATCAATTTTAAAATTGATATTAATATCATTATAAATAATTATTGTGTGGGTGGGTGTGCATATGTATAATTTATTTATATTAAAACGATGTGAGCAAACTGCCCTGGTCTTCATTTCCTCATCATTCAGTCAGTACAGTGGGGCCCTGAGGATCGTGCCAATGGGGGCCATCTCTCTCCTGCCAGAGGGAGGTTGACTGAAATGGGTTCAGGCCCCAGGGCTAGCCAAAGGCGACAGAGATATGGAGTCCCACTGCCCTCAGATAAACTTATCAACAGCCTCAAAGGGACGCCTTCCTGTCAAAGCACAGATGCCGTCAATGCGGGCTGGGGAAACAACTTAAGCGGGCCTGAAGGAAAACCAGAAGCCACTGTAAAACACCGAGCGGTAGCCTGCGGACAGGAGCCTGCTAAAAGACAGGAAACATATGTTCACCCACAGGTTGAGGTAAAAGTTGGCAACAAATCTGGTGCTGGTGCACTTTTAAGGTGCTGGATTTGCCATTGATGTCTAATCGTAAATAATTTGAGGTAAATACGATTATGTGACTGTAATTAATGCTGTAAGTAATTAAATTATAATTAATTCTACTTGTAAGTAGTCGAGGAAAAGGATGCGGCTGCATCTGGTTCATAGAGCCGGACACTAATTGCATTAGCCCATTGATTCATTCACATGCACAAAATCCATTAATTCATCCCATATCCTTACGTGAGACCATCTTATAGGCTTGCTGAGTACATGTATAGACCGCCACGAAGCATATATTGAATACTGATGTCTGTGCTAATAGCACAGCTGATGGGAGCAATTGCACACTGCTTTTATGGTGCTACTGCAACACGGTGCATGCATTTGTATATTTATTGGAGTGCAAGCACAGAAAGGAAGAGATAGAAGAGGGCAGGTAAGGGGTAATGACATTCACGGATTTACAATTTGCTCCATTTAGATGTGAGCCGATTAGAATGAGATTTTACTTGAAAAGGCAAAACAGGATCACATGTTGTAGTTGTCAGTGTTTTGTGTTTTCATCATAGGAGGATTAATTACAAATTATTTCATTGCTAATCTGTAAAAGCCTACTCATCTCTAAAAATGAAACCGTATCACCTCGAAAAGACATCAGAATATTACAGAAACTGCAACAGAACATGTTGTTTGATGCGCTAATAAATGGATTTGAGATTAGTTGCTAAAACAATAAAACAGGCAAATACTGATGCAAAACAAAACTATTTGTTTACCTGCAGACAAAATTGTACAACTTGTTCATAGTTCAGGATACTTGATACTTTTTCAGATAACTTTTTCTCATATTGTTTTTTTTATAAAGTGTTAAATTCTCATAAAAATGTTTGTAATATATATATTGTATATATATATTGTGGCAAGGGGGGCGTGGTTCTGCGAGGTCTGCAGCGGGAGAGAGAGGCAGGAGACGAGCGGTGAGTAAGTAGGTCAAATGCAAATGATAAACACCTATGTCTTGTTGCAGTAATTGGTGTGGAGAGAGACTGGAGAAAAGCCACCAGGAATCGGGAAGTAAGAGAGAGACTGACTGGGAACTCGAGCCACACGGGAGACTGTTGGTGCAAAAAGAGTTGTGTGCAGATTGATAATCTGAGTTGTTTAATGAGTGATTGAGAGTGCAGTGGGCGTCGCTTCTTTTTTTGTTTAAATAAAACTCGAGTTCCAGTCACGCTGGCCCTGTCTTCTTCCTTCCACACTTTGAACCACATCACACTGGTGCCAAAACCCAGGATAGGAAGAAGAACGCCGCTGCCGTCATGCAGTCCTCGCCAGGATTGCCATTTGTGGAGGTCATCCAATCGCTCGCTGGTCTTCACCAGGAACAACATCAGGCACTGCTGGGCATTAGGCACGATCAGGAACGGCGTTTCCGAGCGCTCATCCAAGCCCAGCAGGAAGACCGCGAGCTGTTCCAGAGCTGGATTGACCGGGAGGTTCGGGCTACAGGAACTCCATCTGCCCCAGCCCTGCCCACTCACATGCCTCTCAATAAGATGGGTGCCCAGGACAACCCCGAGGCCTTCATAGACCTGTTTGAGAGGTCAGTTGAGGCATGTGGGTGGCCCCAAGAGGACTGGCCAGTGCCAGTGCTCATCCCCCTGCTGTCTGGAGAAGCGCAGTTGGCCGCACAATAACTGCCAGTCCAGAACCTCCTGGTCTACAATGACCTCAAGCACGCCATCCTTCAGCGGGTCGGCCAGAGTCCAGAACAGCACCGCCAGCGCTTCAGGTCGCTGGACCTGGGAGAGTGTGGCTGACCCTTTGTGATGGCTCAACAGCTCCGGGACTCCTGCCGAGATGGCCGAGAAAAGCAACGTTGAGGAAATCATCGACAAAGTGGTACTGGAGCAATTTGTGGCTCAGGTGCCAAGGAAGACTGCCCATTTGGTCCAGTGCCACTGCCCAACATCGCTGAACCAGGCCATCCAACTGCCGGAGGACCAAATGGTGGCGTGCCATGGGGTCGGTGAACCACTGACATCTGTCTCTCTCTCTTTCCCTTACCCTGTGGTTTCTCTCCCCAAACATGTCCCTTTCCCCAAGTCCAGAGGGAATCTCCCTCCACGAGCCCCACCCCGGTGGAGAAGTGGCTGCCCCCGATCAAGCTGGCCTGTACCAAATACCCGTGAGTATTAAAGGGGGTACGTATCAGGCTTTGGTGGATTCGGGATGTAACCAGTCCTCAATTCATCAAAGCCTGATTCAGCCGGAGGCATTGGATAAGAGCTGCATGGTTAAGGTTCGGTGCGTGCACGGGGATGTGGTGAACTACATCTTAATGTTGGTGGCTATTCAATTTCGGGGACAAAAACATAGAGTAGAGGTTGCAGTTAGCCTGCACCTCAGACATCCGTTAATTTTGGGAACAAATTGGCCAGATTTTAGTGTATTATTTGGGCTTTTATGTTCGGATGTCTCCTGGGGGAAAGAAGAGAGGGGAAGGGGGGCAGTCGCACAGGTGGGAGAAGCTGAGCCGAGACCAATGGGAACTGGGACAGGGGAACGAAGCACTGTTGAGAGGAGAAACCTCACAGAGTGTGTTGATTTTAAAGTGGGGAATTTTCAGTGTGTGAAAGATTTGATTTTCCTTTTGAAAGGTCTGTGGATTAGACGGTTAGATTTTCCTTTTAACAGGTCCGTGCCATCGACGGGTATTTTAAAAGATAGGTTGTATCGAGTGACCAAGGACACTCAGTCAAAACAAGATACAACTCAGTTGTTAGTACCAAAAAGCCGTCAGGAAATGCTTTTCCAGGCGGCTCACTGTAATCCGATGGCCGAACATTTGGGACAAGCAACAACACTTAATCGTCTAATGACGCAATTTTTCTGGCCGGGCATTCATGAGAATGTGCGCAGGTGGTGTATGTCTTGTCGTGAATGTCAGCTGGTGAATCCGCCAGCCACCCCAAATGCACCTTTGTGCCCTCTCCCTCTTATGCAGGTCCCCTTCGAAAGAATTGGCATGGACCTCATTGGGACATTAGAACGATCTGCACGTGGGCATAGCTTTGCATTAGTCCTAGTGGATTATGCAACACTATATCCAGATGCAGTGGCACTCCGCAGAATTTCCGCAAAAAGTGTAGCGGACGTTTCATCTAATCTCCTGGGTGGGAATCCCAAAAGAGATTCTCACTGATCAAGGCAATGCGTTTATGTCACCGACTCTCTGCGAACTTTATGAACTATAGGGCATTAAATCAATTCTCACCAGCGTTTATCACCCACAAACAGACGGTCTGGTTGAACGATTTAACCGCACATTAAAAACCATGATTCGAAAGTTCATTCATGAAGATGCCAAAAATTGGGACAGATGGCTGGAAACCCTCATTTGCCATGCGTGAGGTCCCCCAAGCCTCCACAGGGTTTTCCCCCTTTGAGCTTCTCTATGGACGTCAGCCCCGTGGGGTGTTAGACGTTCTAAGAGAAACTTGCAAGGATGGACCTTCGGTCAGTAAAAATGAAATTCAGTATGTACTGGACCTGAGAACAAAACTCCACACTTTAGGGCGGCTCTTCATGGAAAATTTGTTACAGGCTCAGGACAGACAAAGACGGTTATATAACAGGGGAACCAGATTACGTGAATTTGCATTGGGAGAGAAAGTACTTGTATTGCTCCCAACTTCTAGTTCCAAATTACACGCCAAGTGCCAAGGACCCTTTGAGGTCACACAACGAGTTGGAGATCTCAATTATGAGGTAGTGTGATCAGACAGGAGTGGAGCACATCAAATTTACCATCTCAATCTCCTTAAAAAATGGAGTGAGGCAGAGTCAGTGAGGTTGGCGATGGTGGTGAGTGGAGAGGAAGATCTCGGGCCAGAAGTGAACACTAAAACTCAATCTATTGCTCTGGCCCCAGGAGGAGATCACCTCTCGCTCTCCCGGCTCACTGATGTGGCCAAGTTGCAAGCTGAATTTGCAGATGTGTTCTCGCCCCTACCTGGTCGCACAAACCTCATTCAGCACCACATTGAGACTGAGCCAGGCGTGGTA
Source organism: Cyprinus carpio (assembly GCF_018340385.1). Classification (NCBI taxonomy): domain Eukaryota; kingdom Metazoa; phylum Chordata; class Actinopteri; order Cypriniformes; family Cyprinidae; genus Cyprinus; species Cyprinus carpio. Next base: position 8,069,266 of record NC_056621.1, read on the forward strand.
GTGCGCAGCTGGCCATATCGTTTGCCTGAACGTTTGCCTGAACACAAAAAAAGTAGTTCAGACGGAGTTAGAGGCGATGCTAGATATGAGAGTAATCCAACAGTGTTTGGGTGAGCCGATAGTTTTAGTGCCTAAAACGGACGGCTCGGTCTGGTTCTGTGTGGATTATCGCAAGGTGAATGCTGTGTCGAAATTTGACGCATATCCAATGCCACGGGTTGACAAATTGCTTGATCGGCTGGGTTCTACTCGATTTTACTCGACACTGGATTTAACGAAAGGATATTGGCAGATCCCTTTATCACCTATATTCAAAGAAAAGACAGCTTTCACAACGCCATTTGGATTACACCAATTTGTCACACTTCCTTTTGGGTTGGTCTGGGCTCCGGCCCCCTTTCAGCAGCTTATGGACCAGATACTCTATAGTAATGACTGGCAGCGTCATATGGAGCATCTGCGGGCTGTTCTGAGGTCGCTGAGAGGGGCCGGACTAACGGCTAACCCGAAAAAGTGTGCGGTTGGGCATGTGGAAGTCAGGTATCTGGGCTTCCACTTGGGTCATGGACAAGCGCGTCCCCAAATTAATAAGACGGCAGCAGTTGCAACCTGTCCGAGACCTAAGACCAAAAAGGAGGTGAGGCAGTTCCTGGGGCTGTCGGGATATTATAGAAGGTTTGTACCTAATTATTCGGACCTCACCAGCCCGCTGACTGACCTCACTAAAAAGGAAGCACCAGATCCGGTCCAGTGGACGGAGCAGTGCCAGCAGGCTTTCACCCAAATAAAGTCTGCTCTGTGTGGTGGGCCGCTCCTTCACTCCCCTGACTTCTCTCTCCCTTTTTTGTTGCAGACTGACGCATCGGACAGGGGGCTTGGTGCGGTCCTGTCCCAGGAGATAGAGGGTGAAGAACAACCGGTGCTGTACATCAGCAGGAAGCTCTCGAAGAGGGAGACGATGTACAGCACCATAGAAAAAAAATGCTTGGCAATAAGATGGGGTGTGCTCACTCTCTGCTATTATCTCCTGGGACGGGAATTCACTCTCTGTTCTTGAACTGTCCTTTATGCTTCCGTGATCAGGAGGAAAACAGGGTTACGTTACTCACATTGATGATTCAATGAGAGCTTCCCACAACAGTTGGAGTTTAACAACCATAGAGATGGTGTATGAATTATACAGGCATCGGAACAGCCAAAGTGAGGACTGTCCCCTGTCTGCAAGAGCTGTAAATGTGCTTTCATTGCCAAAAAAACAAACAAAAAAAAAAACAAGTACAAACCTGGAAACCTCTTTATGTGAATGATCTGACAGTAAGCTGTTAACTGTGAACACCAGAGTTAGCAGATCATATTATTAATAATAAAATTGTACCTACAGATAAAAATAAAAAAACTGAGAGAAACATGCACACATATGTTGAATCTATGGTTTAATTGTTAGCGCATGTGCTGCCACATTTAGAAATTCAAGTTTGAATCTCGCATTTAGCACAGCAAGAAGGCATTAAATTGATCAAAAGTGACAGTAAAGACATGTATAAAGTTACAAAAGGTTTCCATTTCAAATAAATGTTCTTTTTATTCGTCAAAGAATCCTGAAAATGTAGGTTTTCATAAAAATATGCAGCACAGCTGTCATGACTGATAATAATAATAATATATACAGTATAAACAATGACATTAGACATTAACAATGCACTTACAAACTTATATAAGCACTTAGTTTTAATTTTAGTTAACTATGACAACTCTGTTGTATTGCCTTTTTCTTGTGTAATTTGCATATAATTATACACTATACCTTTTTTTAAAAGAATATATTAACGATAAACAAAAACAATAAAAAGTACTTAAAAAAAAGTACAAAAACAGTACTTAAAAAAAATAAAATACAGAAAAAAAAAATCATATTCGTTATTGTCTGGAAGTGCCCAACCTACATGAAAATGAATGCATTAAACAATTAAAATTAATGCATTAAAATTCACTAACAATTTTCACAATTATTTATTAATTTTTAAAGGAAGAAAATTTCAGGAAAAAAAAAAGTCCAATAATAGGCAATAATGTCTGGGATTTCCCCACTTTACATTAATATTAATATACTAAAATTGAACTATAACAATTGTAATAATATTTCTCAATATTACTATTTTTAGTGTATTTTGATCAAATAAATGCAGCCTTGTGCTAAACATTTAAAAAAAAAAAAAATCTTAGAAGTGGCCATCTCTCTTTCTTCATCTCATCTCTTACATAAAATTCCAGTAAAAACAAACATAGAAACCTCAAAACTCTTCAAAAACATGACACATACATGCTGAAAGAGCCACAGGAAGCGACAGAAGATCTGAGCTGCCATTTCCCAACGCACTGCCTTATGGCGACTAAAGCACCTGCACATATGCTAGCACTAGGTAGCCTTGGGAAGCATGGGCCATAGCAGGTAATACCACGGTTAATGAATGCTGAGGATGAAAACACACTGGCTGCCTGCCACCTTCATGCAGCTTTGCGTCTCAGCGTATCCATGGGAGACGACCTAACCCATCACATTGTTCTTCTATCTCCAGCTGAGCCTATATAACGCTCATCTCTGGCTCTCTTTCTTCTCATCCTTCTCTCTCTTGTCGTAGTATGGCCCACGCTGAGTGCTAGTTAGCCTCCTTCGCAGTTCCCCTCCAGCATGCGCTCCATTTCCCTATTCAGAATGAGATTACACCATCCTCACGGGGTTAGCATTTGATGTGCAAAATAAAAAGTTGCTTTGTGTCCTTTTTGATATTATTATTCAGCTCCTTCCCACAATGCACCTGTCTTGACAATAGTTCTTAATAATTCTATTTTAACTGTGGTATCTGAAGTAAGACCATAAGTAAAAATGCTTTCTCTTTACCAGTATAATTATGGTTTCTTTAATGGATTATAATTAGATCAACCTTGTTTTTGTTAAAACGCTACTTGCTTCCACTGGCATGTAACACACAATATTGAGCTAGCCACTTAAGTTAAAAGCTAATCCGCTTTTAAAAGAGTTTAACTACACTCTACAACTATAAAGGCCCATTCACACCAAGAATAACAGCTATATTAGTGTCTACATTAACGCACAATAATGTTTTGTCGTCTGACACTTAAAATGCTCAAGCTTGTTTAAGTTGTGTGGATTCTGATTAGCAGTCAACATTTTTAATGTTTGTAAACTGGACAAACTGTTCTGAAAGTGATTTCAACAATATCATTCCTCTGAGTCGTTAACATTACGGATGAGTTGCAGACTTCACTAGACTACTAGGATTTGAATGATTATTAAAATTTTGTAGTTATTCTTTGTGTGAATGTGTTGAACTACAGTGAAACAATTGTTAGCCCTAACAATTTTAAGCTATTTTAAAACTGTAGCTCCCCAAGCCAATGTTCATATTAAAGTGTTAACCATTGAAAAGAATTGTTAGCTTTACTAATTTTAAGGTATTTTAAAACTGTAGCATCCCAAGATAAAAGTTACTCCTCATTAAAAGTAGTACAGTTATAAACATTTGAAATAGCAACAATTGTTGGCTAACTAGCTGAAAACTTTATAGCTACACTAATTCCAAGCTGTACTTTTAAAGTGTAGTTCCCTAAGCTACAAACAAATTCTTGTAGTTAATCTTAAAAGTTAGCTAAACCAAGTTAGCTAAAACTTTTGCTTCACAAGCTATTCTTGTAAAAAAGATGTAAGCTTTGCACACATTTTTTTTTTTATGTATTATTATTACAGAAACAATACAATTTAAAACACTATACTTAAGAGGGAACTTAATTATTTTAAATACTTAATTTTATTTCATTAATATTATATTATCAAGTTCATTTTTTTTTTAAATGTATACTTATAAACTAAAAAAGTGCACATTTAAATTAATTTAGCAAACTTTGTCACAACCTTTACAAAAATTAGCCATTGTTTTACAAAAAAAAAAAAAAAAAAAAACCTTGGTTACTATAGTTAAACTATGGTATCCACAAATTAACCAAGATTTGTATCTTGTAGTAACCATGTTTTTTGGCATCAATATGCAATAATATAACAATGGTTAATTTTCATAAGGGAAAGGTTCTCATTTAAAGTAGTTGCTACAGTACTAAAAAAAAAAAAAAAAAAGCTAACGATGTGAAAACTATTTAAAACAAGCGTTAAAAAATGCATTATACTGTAGCATTTTGTTGACATGTAATAGCTCTCTGTTAGAAAAAGTAGTTTGCTACTGGAAAAGCTACAATATTTTAAACATGGCTGAACTACTGTTATGCTACTGAAAAATGTAGATAAGCAAGCATACTAGTGTGGCTTTTTTCTGTTAGTGATTGCCTGACTCTTTTGGTTTTACTGAATATTTTTGCTAGCTTCTGATTCGCATGGCTGCTGTGAACAAAATCAGTCTCTTAAGTGTCATTGTGTCATTCTATGATGTGACTGAATAACAAAACGTTTCTGTTGAATACAAAACATTCATTCCACGTTTGGCTACGAGGAAAAAAAAACTTGCTGTAAACATGATGCAGAACAAGATACTTCAACTTTGTCATGCATTATACCTCAAAAGATTCTAGCAATGCAACTTTCTCATGCATATTTACCCAAGGAGTGTTTAGAAATGCAACTTTTTCATGCATAATACCTCAAGAGGGACACTAGTCAGTGTTTTTTGGAGTACTGTACAGATGCACACCTCCCACCGAGTACAAGACATAAAAAGAATCGCCCCCTCATAGAAAATCATCTATTACATCACCTCTACACCTTATTTATGATTCGTCAGTAAGAAATTATTTATCTTGAACTGGAGCCCATTATGCTTTCGTGATCAGGAGGAAAAAAGCAGTTACGTTACTCACATTGAGGGTTCAATGAGAGCTTCCCACGACAGTTGGAGTTTGACAACCATGGACATGGTGTATGAATTATGCAGGCATCAGAACAGCCAAAGTTAGGACTGTCCCCTGCCTGCAAGACCTGTAAATGTGCTTTCATCGCCAAACATATGAGTCCTCTATTCATAATATTGCTCTATCCACACAGCTTTTCACTTCACATGACGTTAATCGATGGACTGGAGTGATGTGCATTAGTTGTGGATTACTGTACTTATTTTTATCAGCTGTGTGGACTCTAATTCTGATGGCACCCATTCACTCCAGAAGTTCCATTGTTGAGCAAGTGATTTAATGATAAAATTCCTCTAAATCTGTTCCAGTGAAGAAACACTCATCTTGTATGGCCTGAGCGTGACACATTTACAAAGAATTTTCATGTCTGGGTGAACTATTTCTTTAAAATCTCCTCTGGTGTTACACAGAGCAAAAAATAAAAAATAAAAAAAATAATACAGAGTAGGTGTAAATGATGACAAAATTGTATTTTTCCTTTAATCTTGCATTCCCTTAATGAGAATCATTTTAACATAGTTTTATATAAAGCCTGTCAATATTGCAGTTGTGGGAATAATTGCAGCCTGGGCACTTAAAAGGCCTGCATGGCAATTAGGTTTAAGTTGCGGGTAGGCCAGAGGCGGAGAAAGTGAGAGAGGAAAAGGAAAAGAAAGCTGTCCAGCTTCAGCTAGTCTCTCCTTCTCTCCTTACACTGAGCATCAACATCCGTCTGTCTGTTTGTCAGAGGAGTGCATTTCCAATAATAGCAGAGCCAACATGCAGACAACAAACCAATAAACATCTGTTGTGTTCGTCCTCTGTCACAATACACCTCACCACCATTAGATCCAAGCCTGAGCTTCCCAGTGGGTAAAAACAGGTAAAAAATATGCATGCTTTGAGTCTAATCCAAGAGTTAAAGCCCAGTTGTGCACAAGTAATAACTTTTCGGGGGCAGCAAGGAAAGCGCTTTTGCTGACCGCCTTCAACTTCTTTTATTATATATTTAGTTGCATGTCAAGCCATTGCCAGTCTGTCGTTACAGCCTGACAGCGGCAGCATTTGGAGCGTGACAAGTCAAATTTAAATAGATGCAGGGAGGGACGTAAAAAGCATGGCAATTTCCATGTCTGCGCAGATGTAATCGAATGGTGTCAGCGGCATAAACAAATGTGTTACGGAGGCGTTGTTTTTTTTTTTTTTTAGATATGATAAAGTGTGTGTGTTCACGGACCCGCGCATGCTTGTCACTCAGCATTTTCAAATAAGATAGCGAAGCCATTTTGCGATTATGGAGAACATTTGGCCACATGGGACTCGTGGATGTTTGATTTGTCTGCGCCTGTGTGCCTAAAGTATACAGCTTTAGCATTAAAAAAAAAAAAAAAAAAAACACTTATAGAGAAACAGCACTCCCGTAGGATTACGTCTCAGTGCGGTTTGACAAGCGACACTGTTTTCTATAGGAAAAACTGCTTTTATTTACTAATCCAAAATTGGATTAGCTGAACTATAATGTCCATTATAAACCAGTATCCACTCCTGATCTGATGCTTTATGGGTAATACTGAAACATGGCAAATTCCCTGCGGCTTTAAACCATGAATGGTGGTTCTTAAGTAGTGTGGCTTCATTGGATCTGCACTTTGCTAAACTATAACCTCAGGGTTGCTACTCGCTGTTCCACATGAATGTACAGTAGTATGTTAAAGCGTAATTGTGAGCAACGGGACTGATTTTGAGTGTCTGCCAGGGAGCTTCATTGCGGCTATTTGCAGACTGAGGATTCACAAGTCAAGTATACTAGCAAACAAGTGCAATGCCACATAACAGTGCATTTAGGTGATGCATACTAATAGATTTATCAACAAAATGCTTACAATAGTATAAAAAGATGGTGTGAATTGGTTTGTTGTGTGTTGACCACTTTTTACAGGAATTTAAATGACTATTTTGCATAAATGCAGAGGCAAAATATTAACATTTTAATGTTCTGTGAAAACAGCATGTGAAAAGAGTAGCATGTCAAATGTATAGTATTCATAAACGAGTCAAAATGTACCTGGAAAACTACTTTACAATCCCATGAGGCCATGGGAGAATGGCAGTAAAGCAATGCAACAGCCAACGACATGATGAATTTAGTGCATCCAGATTACACTCATACGGTATAAAACATATTTTAACAATCATGAAGGAATTACTTTCAAAAGAATTAGCTATTTAGAAAGTATATGATTTTAGACAGAGCCAGTCAATTGTTTAGTTCTTGAATGAATCTGTTTTTTGAATGAATCTTTTGAATGATTCGTTGACTTTGAAGTTCCTTATTAAAATCCTTAACATTAATGCTGTTGGATGGTACTATGCATCTTGGGATGCTGCTGTATGAATTAGACTACTTAGTTTCAATTCAAGAAACTGCTGTATTGCCACATAAATAAATAAATAAATAAATAAATAAATAAATAAACAAACAAACAAATAAATAAATAAAGTAAAATAAAAAAGAAAGAAAACGACGACTCTTACCAGTTCACTAAACTTCTTTTAAAGTAAGATCTCTGCATAGGGTTGCACAGCTACCCGACATTAATCAAGTAATGCACATCAGGGGAATAATTTATTTTTGAAACAAATCCAGGACAAGCAGCATCCAGCAATGATTCCTGCATAATTGCTCCCTATGTGAGAGCAGCAAGTGCTCAGTAAAGAGAATTTACAGTTTATATAATCAGATGTGATGCTGCTATCAGCAAACTGCAGTTGACAAAAAGTGAGTGAATTTTACAATATCAAGCAAGCACTGTGTCGATAGCATACGACAAAGATGCAAAGCCCAGATTGCATGCATTTCAGTTTTATAAATCGATACAAACACCTAAACACTTGAAATAAATTGTATGTTTTGCAGTTTATTCAATTTACTTAATTCAAATGAGCTAATGCAACATTTTTTTTTTCTGTCAAGTGTAATCAATTTAAATTTGTAAAACAGAAATTTACTTAGACTAATCAGTTTGTGCTTGGACTACCTCTCCATCCGAACAGGGCACTTCCAATTCCCAGCATGCTTTGAATAGGACATGGATGGTTAGAAAGAGAAAATCTGAATTCAGAATTGCATGCTACGCTTACATTTTCTGACATAAAGATATACGAAGTAATGAGATCCAAGCATGAATTAATCACTCTTTTTAATGACATCCAGTTCACAAAACAGAACTAAATTAATAATATAATATAATATAATATAATATAATATAATATAATATAATATAATATAATATAATATAATAATTATTTCTAAAGCATTTTATTTATTAATTTTAACATTTACTTATACATTGTTATATTTAAAAATTGTGGTATCAGTTTTTAGCTAACATGCACTAACAATGAACAGTTGTAACAGATTAATATATGCGGCAACAAATGCGGCAACCCACCTTAGGTGGGTCTAAGGTAAGATGCCAGTCCAGTCTGTGCTGAAATGCTGCTGTCAATCAAACAATCATGGGAGGGGCCTGTTTTTGTGACGTCACACAGACAGGCATTTGAGATCGGCTCGATTTGAGAAAGGGGAAATTATTTAACGAGATTAAAAAAAAAAAAAACACTGGGTGGATTTTTATCATTATAGGGTGGTTGTGTACACACACTGCCAACACGCATTTCAGTTCAAACAGCTTGTAAAAGTGCATGTAGCATCCGATGACCCCTTTAATGCATTAAATAACATCAACTAATGGGAACTTATATATAATATTGACAAACAAAACACACTGACAAAAACCAAATTAAGTTTAGGGAAATAATTTTTTGAGCGAATCATAAAATTATGCAAAAACAAACCAAGCAGATCTCGTTCGGGTACAGTAAATAGTTTTAATTTTGTGCTGTTGTGCGAGAAACCATGTTCATACAAATGTTTCCTGCTGTTTTTACAACCCTCATGGAAATTCAAGTCTGAAGTGGGGGGGTCTGTCTCTGTGATTAAACCATCGAGCTGCGAGCCAATCTGGCAGGCCGTAGTGCGAGACCGGTTTTGGGCTCACGTTCAATAACGTACAATACAGCTGACAAACATTCATGGTTGTGCTGTCACTGACACGCATGACCAAATGTTACTGCGAGCGATGCTTCTGCTCTGGAAAAGAGCCTCTCACGGTGCAGGCTGACAGAGCTGAGAGGTAATCATTTGCCATGGAGTTTAAGCACATCAGTGCATACATATTCATTACACCATCAAGCCCTGTCATGGAATACAATAGGAACCAGGAACTGAAAGAGAGAGAGAGAGAGAGAGAGAGAGAGAGAACTGAAGAGCTTGAGATGCAAAGGACCTACCAGGAACTACTTTATTTAATTTAACAGCTTTATTTAATTTATCTTTTTATTTACAGTATAATTACAGCTGATTTGATAGCATAGAGTATAAACACATTAAATTAATACATTTGACTTCCATAGTGTGACCTAATTGGGAGTGAAACCTATTCAACAAGATAGAATGAAGCCAAAACAAACACAATTTTGATAAAGTAATAATTAAATAACTATTTAGCAATTGGTTTACATTAGGGATGCATTGATATTCAAATTCCAGCCGATGACTGTTATGGATAACATAAATATTAAATATCTGTACTATTTGCACTGGAAACGGATGGGAAAGAATTTAATCTAGTGGAAATGTTTGGTACTGCAGCCACACAAAATCTTACTGAAAATTATTATTTTTTATTATTATTAGTATTATTTATGTATTTATTTTTATCCCATTTTCTCTTTAGTTTTGGAGTAAAACATGTTTTGGGAAGTATTTATTTCATATACAATTTTAAAAAATACTTATTTTCCCCCTTTCTTCTTTTTCATTACAATAAACAAAGTGTTTTGAGTGTCTAGAAAAGTGCTATATAAATGTAACAAATTATTAAACTATAACTTAAAAAATGATTATAACAGGTAATAAATGAATTATAACTACTGCATAAATATAATTTTATACAAAGAGGCCCCAAAATACTTATTATTATTATTATTATTATTATTATTATTATTATATACATTTATTTAACTTTTCTCTTTTTTTTTGGACCACCATTAAATGAATACCAAAGGGATAATATTGGCTGATTACGATTATAGTTCCAATATATTGTACATTTACATCATCCAGTAATCCATGTGACATTGGTGTAAAAGGAAAAGTTATTGCATTTTAATGAAAATAATTGCATAATTTAATGAAAGGTCCCACTTTATAATAGGCAGCCTTAACTACTATTTACAGTACTTGCATCAAACAAATAGTATAACGTACTTACTGTGTTCATATTGTATTGCACAACACTTTTGCTGCTATTAAGGTGGGATATGGGTGGTTAGGAACAGATTTGGTGGAATAGGTAAGGGTGGGTTAAAGTGTAAAGGATGGGTCAACAGTATAAATGTAATTACAGAAATTAATAACAAATGTAATTGCAAGTAGGTATTTTTTTTTAAATATAAGTACAGTGTTAAAACATGTATATACACAATAAATGCATTGTATTAAATGGTTAATTAAAATGCAAGTACACAGTAGTTAAGGCACCTAATATAAAGTGTGACCAATGAGGAAAATTTAAAGTATTTTTATTTATTTATTTATTTTATCAATAAATCGATCACTATAAGAACACAAAAGTGCATAAAAAGGTAAAGAGGGTCAAATTCATGTTTAATGTCAGTAGGCCTAGCATTCCAGTTACCTCATATCAAACATGTAAGCATGATTGTAAAGCTTTTCATCACATCCATATGTCACCACAAACAAAAACCAAACTGATACATGGTGTACTTCTCAAACAGCCCTACAAATCAACCACCTTTCAACATCACTGTCACTGCTGACCAATCAGAATTGACTGTGAAGCATGTACACTACTGCCCTCAAGAAACTTTTTCTTTTTCAGTCAAAGACACTTGATGCCACATTTTCAAGAGTCTGCAGGCGAAGGTAGAAAACATATCACCCACTCCAAAGGTGTGGAGATGGCCAAGGATCACAAAACCATTTACTCAACCCTGCAGGATTTGCCCATTCAAGACCTGCTGAATCATTTAATGAGACACATCCTGTGATTTTTCCCCTCTTACTGAAGGCTCGTGAGTTGACAGGCCTCACTTTTCAGTTGCCATTTTTAGCGTCTGTTTCTTTCAATTACCCCGAACTCAACTGGAGACAAGAGTCAACACCCGAATGAAATGTGACAGTGTGACAACATCGAAACTAGGCTCTTTTCCCTTACTTTTTTCCTCACTTTATCCATTGCTTCCTCCTTCCTGGGGCGTTCCGTTCCCTTACGTTTTTTTATACTCGAGATGAAACGGCAAAATGGGGATTGAAACCTGTAATCAAACACAGATGTGGTGTTCTACATACAGATGAATGCCACCATGAGCGACACTTCACTGAGGTAATTCCAGCAAACAGGCAATTTGAGCGCCCGCAACAGCAACTTAACAGTGTGAGTCCACATTCATCTCTGAAGAGACACTCAGGCGAACCAAGTTTATAGGCTCTAATTATCCTTCGATGACGGCGGAGAACTGTGAAAACACGTTAACTCGATTTTAGCTCTTGAAGCGTGTCGGAGTGCCGGCGAACCTGACTTTTCGAGATGGGAGGGAATGAAAGTCCTATCGTGTTACCCTGCGACTCGTTACCCTGCCTGTTTATAAGAGGAAGAAGTCCTCTGATCGTGACACTTACTTAGATCCCTCGACTCCTACTGGTCTTCATATGGCGAGGAAAGAAAGAAGAAAGACCACAGCCTGCTGATACGAGCACACACCCGAACCAGAAGACTGCTTTCGGCGAGCCATCCAACTGTGCAAAGCATTGTGAAGTGTGTATCCTTGTCTATTGCTATAAAAGCAGCGTTGTTGTAACATTTTCCACCATGGGTGCTCTTAAATAATTGACCAGTGCTTTGATTCTCATTCTTTTTAGTAAAAATGTCTTGTGTTTTTGATAAGGGAATCATCTGATGCCATTCCCAGTGCCTGTGTGAGATCTAGGCTCTTTGGGAGTCCCTTTTATGTCGCAGAATGCTGTTCTTACAGACCACGCAAAATACATTGGGAGGGAATTCGCTAAGAATGAATTGCGCTAGACATTTGTATTGTTTATTTGCTTGCAGTGCATTGTTTTCGTATCCAGTTCAATGCAAGGAATTATGCAAATCCCTTAATGGCACCTACCCCCCAGAAAATACATTGTATAAAGTAAACCCATGAAATTTAAATGGCAGCTGTGGTTGCCAGATCTTTACTGTAAAAAAATATGGCAGCAACATTTTAGGTTGTATGTACCTGAACTTAAATTTATATGTCATTAACTGATATAATGTTAATATTCTATCTATTTTGAAATAATGTATAATATATTGATAACCACTTTAGGCAGTAAAAGAGACACATGGTAACACAAGTGACACTAAAATAAGACAATACATGTGTACAAGCTTAATTACAAAAAAAAAAAATAATAACAAAAAATATGATTATTTACTGTATACAAAATACCATCAAATGTAAAATGTCACAGGTAATTGTGGGAATTTCAGTTCACATTGTTTACTGTAGAAGTTGAATGTTTGCTTTCACTGCTAAAATCTGCTAATTTAACAGTATTTTACTGTAAGGTAACGCAAAACGTTCGGCTTGATTATTACATAACTATTTTACACTGACAATTTTGTATGAATTTGTACATTATGAAAAAGCACCAAAACGTATGAATTTTAGAAGAAAGAAAACACCTTTAAACATTATTGGGTTGTACAAAATGTACAGTACAAATGCAATTATATGAAATCATACAAATTAGCCACAACTTCACAGAAATGTTACAAATTCCTATGAGATTGTGTTGCTTTTTTACTATGGAAATTTTCCATTAAGCAATTATGATTTAATCATCATCTGAAGAATACCTGCTGAAATTGATCGTTAGAAAACATACTAATGTTTCTAGTCAAATAATTGCATTGAAGCCTGACTTCTGTCAAATCTGATTGCGCAAATAGCAGCAAAGTGTCACAATCTTTAATAAGCCCAGTTTACAAAGTTGTTACTGAGAAAAATCAACATCAGTTACTAATTTAAATATACATATTGTTATATTTAATATGCAAATGACAGGTGGTTAGTGAATTTTGGCCAATATCTAAGCCAATAATTATTGTTGTGTTGTGACCAATAGCAGATAGTTCTTAACATTTTAAATGTGTAATGTCCAGTATCAAAAATAAACAGAAGTGACATTTTAGCTAAAGGTTTTTTTTTTTTTTTTCTTTTTTTTTTTCTGTAACATAAAATACGATGCATTACAATATATGCAATGCAAGTATATCAACTACTAAACACATGACATACGCCTGCCATACCGTTTCCATTTTGCGAGCCTGAAAAGCTCATCCACTAGGGTTCAGATATGAATGGATTTAAAACAATTTTAAACCAGTGGGCAATACTGAGAAAAAATTAAGCTGGGTAATAAATGTAAGCTTTTTTTTAATCCTCGTCTGCAGAGTAAATTGAATCCCAGACTGAGTTCCAGTGGAGGAGAAGCCAACCCTAAGTGGTAATAGATTTTCTTTGAAGGATGCAGTACAGCAGGGGCAGCGGCTGCTTTCTTTTATGGTTCCATATCTCGACAAAAACAACTCCTCTCCTTCTTTGAAGAAACAACTGGTGCTAGGCTTCCTACATTGTATGGAATGTGAATAAGCCTTTTGTTAAGGCTGAGGCTGAAAATCTTTGATAATCATTCAATTATTGACGAAACAGTGTTGTAAATATGCAGCTTTTAGTCTGAACTGAATTTTTGTTAATTAAAAACAAATTTAAAGGTAAATCTAAATATTACATGGAAAACTTGAATTTAAACTTAGAAAAGCTGTCTTGGCAACTGAAATAAATTACACTTGAAATAAATAAAATAAAGCTAAATAGAAATAAAAAAGAAAAAATATATATATATAAAAAAAAAAACATAAAAAAAGCACAGGCGGGAATGTATATCATGTCTGTCTACATGCGAACCGACTCAGAGAATCCACAGGAGTCCAGCCGGAGTTCTGCTTGAAGTTGTAATGCAGGCCAGAGTGACAGTCCTTCAGCATCCATTAGTGGAGAGGAGAGAGAGAGAGACGAGTAGATTGAAGGATTGCTGGTGAGGGGGAGGTCTGGATGACCTGGGGGAGTTTCAACCATCTACACATTGACAAGAGAGAAGAGGACCACTTGTCCCTGGAGCCCCACGAGGTGAAAAAAGCCTGGACTGGTTTTCAGGCACACATCCTCTTCACATTCACACATTGGCATTAAAACAAATATGACATATGCTGTTCATGCTATGGTGTGATTTTGTTGGTATGGGTTGATTGATTATGAGTGAATTGCGTGTTTATGATGTGACCTCTAAACTGTAACTGTGTTAAAAATTACATTTGAAACAGAATTTTAATTTTTGAGTGAACTAATCCTTTAAAACCAATGAAAAACAATAGCTGTGTTTCTGTTTGTTTGGATAATAAAGCAAAGCAGCAGTTGAAAAAGATCAAGGAGTAGTTCGCTTATTAAGATTGTGATTACTCAGCACCAAGCTAAGCATCATGAGTTTGTGATAAGTGGAGATTCTTAGCACGTTCAGATATATATTTAGCATGAGCTTTCTTGCATTTCTCACATTATCACCTTGCACTTTCAGCCTTTTTTCTTCTTCTCCGCTTCATTTCTACTGCCAGTCACAATGTATTCTGCATTTGATTTATAGTTGCTCTTAATGTTTGTGCTGGAGCCATAATTCAGGGGTGGGAAACAGAGTCTCTTGGGCCTGGATCAAAGCTGGCGCTGTTCTCACATGGGTCCAGGTGTTTGAGAGTCACGGCAGGAAAGCAATAGAGCCGAGAAGCCCAACACTCACGGAATAAGATGAATGGATGAAAGAAAGCCATGATCAGAATGGAATACTAGCTTACTACTAACTATATACTGCTTAGAATACACTATTCTATGTATTAAAATAGTCTGTATAACTATACTCATGCAAATATATCCATTATTGCTGTTGTTGTTACTTTTAATAATATTATATAAAATATAGAATATTATATAAAACAATATAAATAATAATATGTATACACATATACACTACATACACACATTTAGTATAAATTTATACATGGATAATTCTAGTTAGATACTTCTATACACTACTGGTTGGCCAATAATGCAATCACAGCAGATTGATTTCTTCTGGCAATGCACTAAATCCTAAGTTGCTTCAGGGGATTGTCACTGTAATAACTGTATTAAGTGACTTTGGATAAAATGATCTGCCAAATGACTTCTTACTTCTATGTCCTATAGGAAAGCAGTATAAGATCCGAGACAGGATACCACAGGGATTATGGGATGTGAGGTGAGTTTCGAAGTAAGCCACTTAAATGTATAAGATAGCGAGAGACTGAGACATCACACATCCAGGTCATGCAGGGCACTAAGTGAAGCATGACACCTTTCCTAGCATCAGTGATTTTGCGCTAGCTGCTGCTGTCTAAAACATGCATTGTTCCACAGTGGGCACGCAGCATGTTTGTGGCCTTGAGAGGAACTGAGTTCATACATCCAATGAAAAACAACATGACACCAGTTGGTTAAAAGTAACTGGGCAAATAGTTCAGCAAAGTTAGTTCTGCACAAACATGGTAAATGTCATACTTGAGAGCGGGAGTGCTGTGCATTGTGAAGCAAGAAAAAAAAAAGTATTATCATCAAGCAATTGAGATGAGCTTTCATGGAGACTCTAAAGGTAAGGCACATGGATTCAGATGCCTCTGGGTTGGGCAAAAATCTTTAGAACTAGCTCCCTTTCATCAAACTGGCCATGTGCTGCAGAATGTTAAATTGGAACGAAAGGAAGGGGAATTTACTGATTTGCAATTTAAAGTAATGCAACATTGTAACAGTTTGGAGCTGGTAAGATTTTAATGTTCATGCTTATGCTCATGCTCACCAAGTGTGCATTTATAAAACAGTAATATTAAAAAAAATAAAAATAATAATAATAATAATAATAATAACAGTACACTTTAAAATAACTCTTATTATTTAATAGATTTTCATTTATTCATATGAATAAATGAATGAATGATGCATTTAATATATATATATATAAATTTCCGAGACAGGATGCATTTATATATATATATATATATATATATATATTAATAAATTTTATATATATATATAGATATATATATATATATTATATATATATATATAATTATAGATAAATAAGATGATATATATTTAAAAATTTATATAGATCTATATATATATATATATATATATATATAAAAATGCATCCTGTCTCGGAAATTATTATTAATGAATTATATATAAAATTTATAATTCATTAATAATAATTAATTTTAACAGAATGTCCCCACAAATCTACATTTCTGCATTTCATTTCGTGCAGCACAATCTCAATGTGAGAGCGAGTTAATATATTTATAAATTAATTTTATATTTAAACAATAAAGTAAATTTAGGAATTTAAAATTGTGCATTTGTTAATTAAAAAAAAAAAAAAAAAACCTCTTTCACAAGTTACGTTAACAAATTTATTTTTGAAGTTGCATTCCCTGAATTGAACTGATGCTGCTGGAATGTAAATTGAATTTAAATTCAGTGACCTTCTCAGTTCAGTGCTGTGATGTGACCCTGATGCTAAATAATAATAATAAAAAAAAAATATATAAAAAAAAGAATGTGCCTTGCTTGACCCTGAAGCATCTCTCCTACCCGCGACTGCCATCATTATGGTCTCACAGTGGACTGCTGAAAAAAGTTTGTCTCCAAAAGCCAAAACAACATGGCCTCGAATCCCACAGGAAAACAGGGCAAGTGTCTTTCTGAACCCAGTGAACATTAACTGAAAAGGTCTTTTTACTTCAAGGAGTTCCTTCAGCCAAAGACCTTCATACTGAGTGTGCTGAATGTCTCACGGACAAGAAAAAAAAAAGCCTTAAAAAAGTTTCTTATCTACACACGTTTGTGAGCATAAATAAAGCATTTTAATTGGGGGCTGATGCATATTAATTGAAGGCTGATGCATATGACCTGAAAAAAAAAAAAAAAAAATTCCTGACAGCTTTAAGCTGAGATGAGTTTTTATCTAATACATAAAGAGAAAAGAAGTAATGCTTAAAGATTTAAAGTCACCATAAGTCCTAATGTGCGAAGAACAAAGAAGTTTAGAGAGAAAAAAAGTGCAAGACAGTCCTATCCATGTATGATTTTAATGAGGTTGTCCCCTCATCTTCCTCTTTAATGAATATTAAATGCCCAACCCCCATTTAAATATATCTGTATGTGTAACCCCAAGCTGAGAATAAAGGTCTATCACATCTATACTATGCTCAATGGGAGCCTTCAAAAAAGGCGGGAAAGGGCCTTGAGAGAAAGAGATGTTTGCTACCCAGCATGCCTCTCACGTACTGTCCTAATTTCAGTCGGGTATGAGGAGGAGAATTGCGGGGCAGAGCGCATCATACACACTCCTTGAGGTTTGAGACATCAATGGCAGTTAAATCGTACCCTGTGTGTTGTCAAATAAATGCAACCACGGCCAACTGGGTGGTACTGAGGGCCAAGGGTGCCAAGCCAGGCAGTGCTGTAGGTGCAAAGCAATGAGTTTTACATGTTTATCATATCAAAATATGCAGTATATTTTGTTTGAATTATACAATATTAATGAATCTTTATAACATTAACAGACTAAAATGATTTTTTTATAAGATGATTCATTAAAGTTAGTCAGAAACATAGTGCACAATCAGTGTAGTCTGATTTACAAAGAAAGAACTCTTTTGATTCACATCTACAAATGACTCTTTAAAAACATACTGTGCAACCAATGCAGTCCAAATCTCAAACAAATTACTCTTTTGAGAAGATAAGGTTTTCTGCTTTTTAGTGACTCACAAACAAATGAACAGCACAACCAGCGCAGTCTGATTCACAAACAAAAAACTCTTAAGGCATGTTCACCCCAAGAATGATAAGTATAATGGTAAACTACAAAGCTTCATAAAAAAAAAAAAAAAAACCTACTCCATACCACAGTTCGAATGATAATGATGCAGAAGAACAAAAATGACTCCTGTAAGGGCCAATTATTTTTAGTGGCTCAGAAACGCACAGCTCAACCAGTGTAGTCTGATTCATGAACAAATTACTCTTATGAACCAGTTATGTTTTAGCAAAAACATAAACATCAAAAACATACAGCACAATCAATGTAGAATGATTCACATGAAAATTAATGGATTCTTATGAGTCACTGTTGTAAAAACATACAGATAAACTTTGATGAACAAGCTCATGATTCTTATGAGCTGGTTCACAAATAATTACTCATATGGGCCATTCTGTTTAGAGATTTAGTAAACCTAATCAAGGACTATAGAATACCCAAGAGGTATCACTCGCATAGTTTTGAATGGGGAAAAATGCAACGCTTAATATGGTCGCTCAATCGCAGGAAGCCCCGCCTTCTGAATGAAAGAGCCAATCGCTAATCAGTAAAGTCATCGCGTCACTGCAGCTGCCGTTAGAAGTCCTGGTTGCTATAGACACTGTCAGCGCTCTGAGACGTGCGCATGCACATTTTTATAATGCTATTTGAGCAAAAGGAACAACATTAATGACACAATTGTTGTCAGATTTCATTGGTGATTTCAAATATAAAATTTAATCGTAAGCTTAGTGAACAGTTATGGAGAATTTGATGTTTCCCCATTCAAAGTGATAGGAGCTGCACTTGCATGCCCGAGACTCATTTCAAAGATGGACGTCGAGTGACATGACTTGCCTTAAAGGGACTTTGGCCTAATGTAAAGTGTGACCAGTGTAGAATCATTTAAAAATAAGCCGGTTTTTTTTAGTGAATCACAAAGATACAGCACAACCAGTGTAGTCTGATACACAAAGAACTGACTTTCATGAGCCAGGTCTTTTTAGCAAATCAAAAACAAAAGTGTAGAATGATTTACACAAAAAAAAAATGATTCCTGAAAGCCTATTTTTTTAATAAAGAATCCAAAAAGCTGATTCACACAAAAAAATACCCTTATGAGCAGATTCTTTTTAGTGACTTAGAAACATGCAGTGTGACACTTTCCCTTTTAATGGTTGTTTATTCATTCGAATAGCAGATCAAACAATACATGTGCTCTTTTAAGCATGGTTGACACACTAAAGCTGCTTATTCAGAGATGCTTACAGACCTAGCTGAAAGAGACGAAGGCAAAAATAATTCAGCTGTCAAATCAGCTTTGAAGGGCACTTCTATCAGACTGTTGCTCACGTCAGGCTGGAACACATGCCACTACAAAACAGTATAATCAAAGGCAACAACTTCACTTAATAGCTAAAGATGTTCTGTGTGGGACTATCATAGCAATATCCAATCAAATCCAATTAACTTCTTGGAGCCTCCCCTCCAGAAAAGTGCATTACAGCAGGATTAAGCCGCTATCTGTACTGGACTTGATTAATGACCATGTTAATTAATGCTGAAGGGGCTCGTTGGAGCGGTTCCTCACGTACAGCCACTCAGTGATCCAGCGGCGATGTGGGGACCAGGCAAATAGAACCATCACCAGAACAGACAGCCTGTCCCACAAACACTTGTATACTTTAACAGAGTATTGGCTGTGGAAGAGCTAAAGTTTGGCCTTCAAAGTACTTCTAAACTATTGTATAAACATCTACATCTATACATTTATTGAACTATTAAAACTACACTAAATTGTTTCCATCAATTTAATTAAATTGAATTGAATTGAAATAAATTAATTAATTAATTTGAAATGTTGCTTTGGCAACTAACTGAAATAAAATAAGTTTCATTTTAAGTACTAAAAATGTGAAAAAATAAAGTTGAACAGAAAAGTGTTCATAAAAATTATGAAAATGACAAAGACAACACAACAAAATGACTAAAATGTAAACTATAATTAATATGAACACTGAAAATATAAATATAAAAGCTAAAATATTATTTAATACAATAACAGTAATAAAATAGTACTTAAAACACACATGCACACAAAAAAACAAAAGATTGTTCATAAATAATGACAAAAAAAAATTATGTCTGATACTGAAAACCTGAGAATTAGACAGAAAATAGAAAAGACATAGAAAAAGTCTTAGATCTTTGAGTTCACCTCATGAAAAATGGGGGCAAAAACAAAAGTGTTGCATTTATCATTTTGTTCAGTGTATTTTTATTTTACTGGAAGCAAATAAACAAACAAGCAAACTATATATGTAAAAAAAATTCTAAAGTAATAAAAAAATAGTACATCAAGGTCAATCATGTTACAAGCAAATTTGGGCATCACAACATTATAAAAAATGCATATTCATGATACTTTTATCTTTTTAGTATAAATGAAAAAATGGGGGGAGGGGGGTAAACATGAATAACCACTAATATTGACTGATATAATATTTAAACAAATAAAACATTAAAAAAAGACAACACTGGCAGAAAAATAATATGACACATTGTAGATCCCTATTCATAACCAATGAATAAAAATTAAGGAATCATCATGAAAATTTGCTTTATTTTATGCGACACATGAATCAAATTAAAGTCACTATTAAATGACCAATATATACACAACTGTGATTGCACATTATTTAACTCTATAATAATGAACTGTAAGCATTACACTCCTAAACAAGAAGTAATTTACCGTTTTGACTCATTTGTACACATCCTGTTCTGTATTTCCTTTATCACTCTTACATGAAAATAGCAATGCATAATGTCCAGCAAATATATCTAATAGTAGCCTATAGCTAAATCACTACCTCTGAAGCTCCATGCATATTTCAACAGCAAATACAGACTCTCCAGAGAAATTGAAATATAGCCTCAGTGTTTTGAAGATTCTAATCAAACGTGAACATTTGAATAAAACAACTCTTTATCTCATCAACAACAAATTATATCCAGAAAACACAAAACACCAAGCACTACCCTTTATTCACAGCGGTGCCACTCAAAATAGCCTCAAGGTAAAGTGGTTCCCACTCGTCGGAAACCATGCGAACAAATTTAACCGATTGCAATCTTGGGGCAACAGTTCATCCTGTTGTTTATTCAAGCTCTAAAGACACTCACAAACCATCCAAAATTGTGTAATTATGAAATCTCCATCACATAACAGAATCTGATTAAATGACTTTTGTCATTAATTAATATGAAAAGCTCATCTCGGATAGGCCCACCGAAGCCTTTTGGTGCTAGAAACATCTGTTAGCTCCACATGTACACTAGTGCTAATCTGCGTTAGCCTCTGATGGATGTAATTAACAGTTATCCAACACGTTCTCATTTGTCTTGTTAAGATAATTGCTGATAGGGTTGCGAGAGGCTCTCTGCTGGAAACGTCAGGGTTGGGAAGGTGATCTGATCATTGTAGGTCTGTTGAATCGAAATGACACTAAATACACCAGAGTTTGAAAACATGTTAACTGGTTTTTACCTTTTAATGAATTTTCAGTTCTTTTATCCAGTCATTTCCATTGATTTTTAACATTTTTAGAGATTACGCTCATGAAGAGTAATTTAAGCATTATGAGTTTAGCAGAAGTAGAAAAATGTAGAAAACATGCATGATTTTAACCATTTTATTGTTATATTTTACTAAATGATACCAACTTAAGTTACATTTTCCAGCAGGATAGTCAATGCCAATACACAGTGTGGGGTTAGGGTTAGGGTTAGGGTTAACATAACCCTAACCCTACACACAACATTTTACTGTGGTAAAAACATTTGTACTTACCCGTTTGATGACAGTTCAATCAAGACTCCAGTAAATCCAAATAAACTCCAACCTCTGATTCTCCGTATTAGAAATCCACACCCATCCAGCTCATACCTGGAGCAAAAATACAGATTTTGAATTCTGGGAGAAGATAAATCAGATTACATTTCTGATAATATCAAGCTTCTTTTATATCGCTATATGACTGTCATATTGCTTTGAGATAAACTTTTAGATTGAGACTTTCTCAGATCACAGATTTCAATGCTTAAACCCACATAGCAAATGTCTTCTGGCCCAGATCCGGGCCACACAATCACTTTTCCCTCGGCCCAAGTGTTGCAAAGAATGACGGCCCTGAAGTGGCCCAGAACTGGATTACAGACAAGGGCCACACATGGGCCATAACCGGGCCGAATCTCAGCCAGTT
Organism: Cyprinus carpio; assembly: GCF_018340385.1. Classification (NCBI taxonomy): domain Eukaryota; kingdom Metazoa; phylum Chordata; class Actinopteri; order Cypriniformes; family Cyprinidae; genus Cyprinus; species Cyprinus carpio. The sequence goes on from NC_056621.1 coordinate 8,091,529, forward strand.
AATCACCCTGAACTGTCCCTGAACTGGGCCAAAACAGGTTTTATTATTGGTGCCAATTCTCAGCCTTAAGTAAACCAGAATCTCCAAATCTGAGCCACACTTGAGCCTTATATAGCCCAGACCAAACCCAGACAGCAAGCAGTTTGTTGGATTTCATGCGGGCCAGATGTGGGCCGGATCTGGACCAACACTATATTGCTGTCTGGGAATACAGAATCTTAATATTTCAGATTATTGCCTTGTATATTACTATAATCACAATTATTCATTTTGTGACATGCTTTGGTAAACCAGACAGCAACATAGTGTTGGCCCAGATCCGGCCCACATCTGTACATTAATGTACACACAAACTATGCCAATAAAGTACATTAAACTGAATAGAAAATCTGACTTAAAACTCACACATCATGTAACTGTGCAATTTAAAAAAAAAAAAAAAAAAGTAAAATTAAAAAAAAAAAAAAAACCTTTTGCATTGATTTTTCTATTTATTTTTATAAAGAACAAATCAACCAATAAAGAGTGAGTATATAAAGAATGCATTCTATAAGAGAAACGTAACAGATAGACACATGTAACTTAATCATAATAATTTATTACAGGTGTGTCAAAGAGCAGTACCACAGTAGTCCAAATGACGATACATTGTAGTTGCAGTCCTCTCTGGCAGAATATAATAGTAGTGCGAGGAGCAGGGAATAATCTAAATTGTTAAACGCTGAAAATACTATCCCGATCCACTCCGTTAAGGCGCGCGTTTCTCATTCAAAACACATGCAAAACACGCATCACTGGAAACACGGCATGTCGCAATCTATGACGAAACCGGCGAGAGCCAATGAGCGTTTGATATCGCTGCCGTAAAACTTGTTGTAAAACTTATTAACGGCACATTTTTCAATTGTTACTATAGCTACAGAGGAAGGAGATGCATATCGCCGATGAATGCGGTTTGAATTTGGATCTGTTCCTCACACCAAGCATCACATGGATACAGAGGATTTAAATAAAAAATAAAATACTTTCATGATCATTTTATTTAATGCTTGTGCATGACAGCATACTAATAATAATGATGTGCCTCATGGTAAACCAAATAATTATTACATGATGGTTAAATGATCTCTCTCTCACTCTTTCTCTCTCGCTCTCTCTCTCTCTTTTCATGTAAGGATTCTAAGATTATTTGTAGCTACCAAGAATAATAATATAAAATTTAATAAAATTTTAATTAAGTGCAGTTTAATGCACTTGACTAATTTGCTTAATTTTGAAGATGATAATGTTTCATTCTGTTTTGACTTGCCATTTCAAAGACTACATATTAACAATACTACACTTCGTTAAAAATGTATGTTGTGATCATTAACCATTATCATGCATCTTGTTTATCATGGGTCACATAATATGCTGCCAGATCATAGCCTGATTTGGGCCACATATCACCTGACTGATCTGGGCCACACTCCTCCCACCAACAATCGGCCCTCATATTGTTTGCCGGATCACCGCCCTGCCGTCATTGCCACACATGGCCCAGCTCTGGCTGAAAGGGTACATGCCATTGCCGACAGGAGGCCAGCAGTGCCAGCTTGAGGCCACATTTGGGCCAAGTCTGTTTGCTATGTGGGAAAGAATTCAGAGTTGAACGAGTGTTTGGCAAGAGACTTTGAAACTGTAGTTTCCTATTCTACAAGTTAAATGACAGTAAAACTGCATTTATCTTAATTAGGGTGACAGCTGTAAATTTCACAGATAATTTCAAACTAAATACAAGTAATTAAGCTTCCAATTTCTATATGCTGAAAACTATGAAAGCCCATTTCCTAAGAAAGTTTTTCTTCATTTTTAAAAGCTATGCAATACTTTTTTCTTCTTAAAAAATAATTCAAAATTATGTGAGATATAAACACATAATTCTGAAAAAAAGATAAACTCTCAATTTTGACCCCCCCCCCCCCCCCCCCCCCCCCCCCCCCCCCCCCCCCCTCACAATTTTGTTTTTGTTTTCAAAACACATGCAGAATAAAAACAAAAATAAAAAGGTAATTCTGATTTTTTTTTTTTTTATCTCGCAATTGTTTTTTGTTGTTGTTGTTGTTGTTGTTTGTTTTTTTCACCACAGGAAAAAAAAAGTAAAATGTGACTTTTTCCTCACAATTCTTAGAAACAAAGTAAGAATTGTGAGACGAAAATGTATAATTGTGAAAAAAAAGAAAATTGCTAAAAAAGTCAGAATTGCTAAAATAAATACAAATAAATACATACATAATACATACATACATAATCAGAATTAAAGATTTCAGAAATTTGCATTTTTTCCCTCCAATTTTGTTTGCATCCCGCAATTCTGTTTTGTTTTTTTTGTTTTCCCCACTAGAAAAAGAAGGTAATTGTGACTTTTTTCTTTGCTAATGTGAGTTTATATCTCACAATCCTGACTTTTCCACAACTGCAAGTTAAAGGGTTAGTTCAACCAAAAATGAAAATTCTGTCATTAATTACTCACCCTCATGTCGTTCTAAACCCACAAGGCCTCCGTTCATCTTAGGAACACAAATAAAGATATTTTCGATGAGTTCTAAAACCTCTCTGACCCTCCCATAGACAGCAATGTAATTACCATGATCAAGGTCCAGAAACGTAGCAAGGAAATCGGTAAAATAATCCATGTGACATCAGGGGTTCAACTGTAATTTTACAAAGCTACGAGAATACTTTTTGTACGCAAAGAAAACAAAAATAATGACTTTATTCAACAATTCATCTCCTCTGCATCACCCTGGTGCCATTTTGTTGAGTATCCTCTAACACATAAATCCATGTAAACAGCGTCTGCTATTCTCTGTCAGCTGCGTTATTTGCATACTGTACATAAAGTATTCTAGTAGCTTCAAGGTCTTATGGGTTTAGAATGACATGAGGGTAAATATTAATGATAGAATTTTCATTTTTGGATGAACTAACCCTTTGATGCCTTTATCGCATTCTCTTAATTCAGTGTTTTTTTTTTTTTTTTTTTTTTTCAGAATTTAATGAAAAAAGTCAAAATTAAGGCAAAAAGTTGCAATTACCAAGCTTCAGAAAACAAAGAAAATAGCAGTATTCAATTCAATAAAATACAAAAGACTTAAGTGAATCAGTGAATTGTTTTCTTCAACCAGTTCATTGAAATCAACCATCTGAACAAACTGACTCACCAAAATGAATCATGCTTTCCAGTAACCTGATTCACAAAAATGAATTATTAGATGCACTGCTTCTATTAGCTACATACTCGAAACTAAGACAGAAAGACACTAAACTAATATGGACAGATGCAGTCTCATCTACAGGCTGTTCTCAGACATTAAAAAGTCCCATATATTTGGGAGGAAAAATTCAGATCCATCCCAGTTCATAAATGATGGAGGATACTTAGTCTTTCAATATTTATTGATCCTTTTTGGCAAGGAAGAAAAGTCTTTTCTTAGAATATTAGAAATGCTTGTTCAGGCTCAAAATTACTTAATATCCCCTTTGGAACGTCATCAGTGTCATTAAGAATGGCATATTTCTTGAATACTGAAATTTATTTGATAAAGACAGCAAATTCTGATTAACGTCAAATATGAGAGCTATGCCTCGTGTTAAAAAATTTCAGCCAGTCAGATGAAAAATTGGAATGGGTAATTTACTGGCCATTACAAATTTGAGTTAGATGACATTCAACACTCAACTAATACGAGAAGTCTATTATTTTCCATGTTATGTCCCGTGATAATAATGATTTTCATTTCTTACTTTCCACTTTTCATATTGCTTTTTCATTTTCCGCACAGATAATTCCCATAAGCAATTTCAGTAACACGGCCAGCTGTGAAAGGCCTGGATTATTCCAAATTATTATTTGAGGTCACTTCTAAAACCCCTTTTAAACCATTTATATATTTTAAAAGACCTAACACATCAAAATTAGTGACAGCATTTTATGGCTCATATTGTATAGTTCTGGACAATATTAATAATAAAGTAATAAAGTAATAAAGTAATAATAATAATAATAATAATAATAATAATAATAATAATAATAATGTGTATGTATCCATATTAATTTCATCATTTCATTTCAAATTATGATGTTTATTTAAATGTAAATCCTGAAATTATTTTTAAAATGAAATAACTATCATTTAAGCATGTTATCTATGAAACTCTAAAATAATAATAATAATAATAATAATAATAATAATAAATACATTTTAATGTATTATACATTTCATTATATATAATGGATATTTATTTAATTTAATTGAGTCATAAACAATACACACGTATACACACACACACACACACACACACATATATATATATATATATATATACACACACACACACACACACACACACACAACACACACACACACAATAATATGTTAGTACACACACACACACACACATATATATATATATATATATACACACACACACACACACACACACACACACACTATAATATGTTAGTATAATAATAATAATAATAATAATAATAATATGTATATAATAAGAAATACATTTTAATATAATATACATTTTATTATATACATAATGAATATTAATTTAATTTATGAGTCATAAACAATACACACGTACAGTGTGTGTGTGTGTGTGTCTGTGTGTGTGTGTGTGTGTGTGTGTGTGTGTGTGTGTGTGTGTGTGTGTGTGTGTGTGTGTATACACACACATGGAACATGAGGTAAAGTGAAGTGATGAACGATGTTAAATAAATAATAAAATAAATAAATACCCATTGTGTTACCCATAGCGGTCTCAAACTTTTGGACCTATACTGTAATTTTTTGTGCATAAAGAAAGAAGTGTGGGTTAATTTGGGAGATCTAAAGGCCTCACTTGAGACCCTTTAATATCTCAAGCTTTCTTTGTGCTGTTTTTGTACAGTGGAGTACATCGGCTCACACAAACTCGCCCCCGTTAAACACTCTTTGTCTTTGAATCCCGCACCAGTTCCTCTTAATTGAAATTCCATTAATATGTACTCTACTGTGGCCAGTTTAAACCTTGAAGTAATCCACGTGATAATAGTTTCATTGTTACTGTGGGTTGAAATGGACAGTAATGGGGAATTCTGGAGACGTGCTGCTGTGATTATTGACGGCTGGGCTTCTGGGGCGAATCAATTGATATTTTTCCCCCCCGCTCTGATTTCTAGGCCTGCCAGGTAGCCAGCTGTCATAATTAAGGCCATCCAGACAGATATTGAAACACAGAATTAATATTAATGGCTTTAGTGTGTCGCATACAAACACAAACACACAAATGCATGGGCGTTCACAACACTTCTAATCCGCAGTCTGTATATAAAAGACACAGTAATGATGATTTAATTTAACATATCTCATATTGTTACAATATTGGTGCAATATCTCATATTTTTACCAAGTGTGTGAACCTGGCATAAATATTACGCTATTGCTGCAATGCAGTTCTCTGTACTATCAGACTAATAGCACTCAATTTGAGTCGAGTCTTTGGAGGTGATAAGGGGAAATTGAGACAACAGGGCAAACATGGGGTGAGAGGAATTCTGGGATTGCTTATGAATACTGAGCAGTCACTTTATAAACCACTATGAATATGGAGTTGCTAAATATGGCTTTCATGATGTCTATGACTTTACCAAAATCTGTGCTTTCTTAAAAGGACAGTGTATTCATTTATGTGATGCTGATGTTTTCCATGCAGTGAATGTGACAGCTGACCAAAGCCTGTCAAGCTGCAAAAAGCACCAAAATGCATTCTGAAAAAAGATTTTGTAAGAAAAAGAATGACATTTAATTCAATATTCATTGATAATAATAGTTTGTTAATAATGCAATAATTTGTCAATTATACAATATTTACAGCATTCCAAATTTAAATTTGTGCATATTTAGATATATAAAGCCAAGAAAAAAAAAAAAATATATATATAGAAATATTGCATTGGCAATTACCCAAAATACAGTAAGTTGAAGTACTGAAATGACTAAAACAAGCTGAATGAATTAATTAATTATTATGAGTTATTCACGTATTCTTATTCTTCATCATTATGTGATGTTTCTTTTGCAAGCTATGGAAATTTGGGGCCTTTGTTTTTTTTTTTTGAAAACAAAAAGGGTTCTATCTACATAAGTCTCTGGAATGCAAAAACTGCGAAGCTCAATATCTCAAAACTGCTCAGAATGCAGATAGATCCTTGCAATTCCAAATGAGCAAAATATTCAAAAAAAAAAAACAAAAACTAGAACTTGAAATGCAACATGAAATAAAAATAAAGCTATATAGAAATTTAAAAAATCCTAGTAAAATATGCAACACAATTAAATTAAAATAAAATAAATTAAATTTTACAAGACAAACTGACTTAAAACAAAAATAAAGCTAATTCAAAATGCAATGAATACTAAAATCTTATATATAGAACTCTGGGAACAACATAAGTGTAAATAATGCAGAACTTTCATTTTGGTTGAACTATTCCTTTAAGATGATTAATATGGATATTTTTATGCTTCACATGTTGACATCATACATTATACATTAGTCTGTCCATTAGCATGCAGCGTACATTTACTCTGCCTTAAAAAACAAAATTTATATTTCAGATATTCAAATTCTCTCCTTAAATGATGGACATGACATCATTTAAATGCATTTTGGTTGCCATGAGAGACCTCCTCATGCAAAGTTAGGGAGCACAAATCAAAGAATGAGAGATAGTGTGAAATTCCTTTACTTCAAAGGCTAGTCTGGTCTTTCTAACTCTTTAATGTTGGCATCTCTTTTTCTTCTCGGCCTATAACTCTGCAGTGTCGGAGCCTTTGGCTTCAAAGGGAGGCGATCTGTTGGCTGGCATAGTTCCTTGGATACAGACATGGCAAGTGTCTTGGATGCGGGGGTCCTTCCTATAAGAAGCGTCCATGTTTGAACGAGTGAATTCTGTCTGTCAGTATCCACTGACCCCTCCGGGGCCACCTTGGGCTCTATCTGAGCCATGGATCATGCCAGACAACGACTTGAATAATGCAGCTGCCACTAGTCCACATAAAGTAGCCCGGAGAAACATTTTAATGCTCAGAGGTTGCTCGTTCGTGGCTCAGGAGACTTGCATTTAAATGGTCAGTCTTGACTTAGTTTTTTTTTTTTTTTTTTTTCTGAAATTACTTGATGAAATGAAATAGAAACAAATTGGCATACAGTAATTGAAATATAAATATTAATGAGGATTGTACAGTCCACATAATTTGCTTTTAGAGGTATCGAATAAGAAAATGTTTGAGGATATATTAAAATCTCACATCCCGGAGCTATAAAAATATTAATAATAATAAATCAAAAAAAAAAAAGATAAATTGCTCTTTTACAACTTTGGATATTTAATGGCGTTTTACGTTATGTATCATTTAAGTATTAACTTAATCTCATGTTTTGCAAAAATGTCCCTATGAATGATGTGGATAGCATAACTTGGTCTAAAAAACTCAATGAGAAATATTTGAACTCATAATGACATTTATGACTTCTATTTTTGTTTTTCTTTGTATTAAAGTGTGATTACTTGAGTTTTAAAAAGAAAGAAAGAAAGAAAGAAAGAAAGATGGCATAGCTTGGTGTGAAAACTAAGTTAAACAATATTTGAGCTCATAATGAGATGTACTGTATGACTTCTGTTCTTTTTGTATTAAATTGAGATTACTTGGGTTTTTCTCAAAGCATTTGGGAGAGAGGGAGGAAGGGAGGGATGGATGGAGGAAGGTATGGAGGTATGGATGGAGGGATGGATAGTGGGAGGGAGGGAGGAATGGATTGATGGAGGTATGGGGGGATGGATGGAGGGATGGATGAGGGAGGTATGGAGGTATGGATGGAGGGATAGATAGTGGGAGGGATGATGGATGGAGGGATGGATAGTGGGAAGGATGGATGGATGGATGGATGGAGGAAGGGATGATGGAATGGATGGAGGGATGGGTGGATGGAGGGATAGATAGTGGGAGGGAGGGATGGGTGGATGGAGGGATGGATGGAGGGATGGATAGTGGGAGGAAGAAATGGATCGATGCAGAAAGGGATGGTGGGATGGATGGAGGGATGGATGGAGGGATAGAGAGTGGGAGGGAGGGATGTGGGATGGATGGAGGTATGGATAGTGGGAGGGAGAAATGGATGGATGGAGGAAGGGATGGTGGGATGGATGGAGGGAGGTATGGAGGTATGGATGGATGGATTGATTGATTGATTTTTATTAATTTTATTCATTCATTTGTTTTTGTTTGATCACTGGCTTTAGTATCTTGGTTGGTTTACAGTTCGTTAGATTTTGAGAACAATATATTATGAAACTTCAGTATTGTAAGCAAAGGTCTATATTTCTCTTCCATTAAATCTGAATGTTATTGAGAAATTAAAAACATCTCACTGGTCATTTTTTTAAAACAGATTTTGGTATTGTAAGCACCAACCTCCATTTCCACAGAACTGTAATAGTACAAATACATCTCAGGTGTTTCTCCTAAAATATCTTGGCACAACTTTGTTATTTTATCTTTGAAAGACTGAATGAGAAAAAAATGGAGGTCATAATGAGATCCCTGACTTCTGATAGCATTTTGTATCAAAGTGAGATTAGTGTTGTCTACAAGAAAGAACAGATTCTAACGTGATCTAATTTCTAACAGTACTTCAAGTTTAACCACAGTTTAAGACATTGTTGTAAAACTTTAGTATCTCAAGCTAAAGTCTTAATTTCTTCTCCATTAAATGTTGTAAACGGGACATCATTGAGATATTAAAAACAAACTTCACAAAGGTAACAGTCGCAGACTGTGGTATCATAAACATCCTCCATTTCCTCAGCTCGGTTTCAAGCTTTAGTGAATTGATGGATAAATGATATAGAACAAGACTGATCTTGTGCAGTACTGATTTCCTCAGTACTATCTAGATAAAACTGAATGAGAAATTTTTGAGTTCAAAATGGGATTTCTGACTTGTGATTTTTTTGAGTTAGATTTATGTTGGGTTTATTGTTTGATTGTTTGAACTGTCTGAGAATAGGTCTAGGAGAAACCATGATTTTAATCCAATTTTTGAGCATCTCAAACAAAATTTATTCTCCAATAAATCTCAATGATGTCTATAGGACATAATTGAGATATTTAAACATATCATTGGTCATTTTTTTCTTCTCATGGGTAGTAGTTCACAGATTTTGAAATCATAAGCAACATCTTTCATTTCCTTACAGCTGTCTAAGGGAAACAAATTAAATATTAAAGAGATATTTTTTACTTTTCCTGCATATGAGGTTTTATATACATTACCAGTGTAGTTATATTTAAAAGCCAAGACAGAAAGTGAAATAAATAGGGAAAAGAAAGCCCTCAATATGGAAGGAAGGTATATGAGCTATATTGGATCACATCCATGAAAAATAGTGTCTTAGATTATTCGGGGTGCTTTTATTTCCAGGGTACTGATGCAAGCGTGTTTGAATAATGCATTGAGGTTCAGTCTCCACTTCAATAGATTTGTGCAATCCACTTTTACCAAATTAATGTTGGCTCTGCAAAATATGGCTGTTTTTATTCTCTGCCTGCATGAAGTAGCAGGAAGTAACAGATTTGCATGATAATCAAGATGGCAAAGACAAACTTGAATACATGAACGTATGTGACTCCAATTGAGCATCTGCCTCTAACATGGATTCGAGCACGCAGAGAATAGAGCGTGAATAATAGTCAGAGAGAGAGACAGAGGGAGGGAAACGGAGATAAATAATGGTATCACTGGTTTCACCGTCACAATAGCAGCACTGATTAATATCGCAGGAACTAAACGCCTAGCTAACCGACAGGACAGTACAACTGGCGTCATTTAAACTGGCCGTTCCACCTCCAGCCTGTTGTTTAGCTGCCATCTGACACCTGGCAGCTCTTAAACCCATTGATCTGAGGCCAGCTGGATGGACCCAACAGCCTGTCCGTCCCACTCACGCTCAGATCCTAATACAGACTGACCCAAATGAGATTCACACCGCCTGCCACGCTCATGCTAAGACACCGAGGAGGATAGTCCAGCATGCTGAAATTGAAGCCTTTTGTTATCCTTAACCAATTGCAATTTTTTTTTTTTATTCATAATATAATATAATATAATATAATATAATATAATATAATATAATATAATATAATATAATATAATATAATATAATATAATATAATATAATTAAACAAAAGTGCATTTAAACAAAAAGAAAATGTACAAAAGCAGCAATATTATGAAATATTATTAGAATTTAGAAATAATTGTTTTATATTTTTATACATTTTAAAACGTTATCTATTCTTGTGATGGAAAGCTGAATTTTCAGCATCATTACTTCAGTCTTCAGTGTCACATGATCCTGCAGAAATCATTCTAATATGCTGATTTGCTGGTAATTAAATCTTTCTTCTTATTATCTGTGTTGAAAACAGTTGAGCTGCTTATTTTTTTTTTTGGAAACTGTGTTCTTATTTTTTTTTATTCATTAATAAAAAATAAATAAAAAAAACTACAGACCCCAAACTTATGAACTGTACTATATATAATGTTAAAATTAAAATTGCTTATTTATTATATGATACAAAAATTATATTATATTATATTAAATAATATATCAATTTATTATATGTAACCTGAACCACAAAACCAATGCTTTCCATTGATGTATGGTTTGTTGGGATAGGACAATATTTGGCCGAGAAACAACTATATGAAAATCTGGAATCTGAAAAAAAAAAATATATAATAATAATAATAATAATAATAATAATAATAATAATATATATATATATATATATATATATATATCTATATAATATATATAGCAATTATCTATATATATATATATTATATATAAATATTGAGCAAATCTCCTTTATAGTTGTCCAAATGAAGTCCTTAACAATGCATATTACTAATCAAAAATAAAGTTTTGATATATTTACAGAAGGAAATTTACAAAATTTCTTCATGAAACATGATCTTTACTTAATACCCTAATGATTTTTGGCATAAAATAAAAATAAAATTTTTTTACCCATACAATGTATTATTGGCAATTGCCACAAATATACCTCAGCGAGATTGGTTAAGAATTTTTTTACTTTAAATATACATAAAATGTGATTAAGAAATTGATTTTTGCAGTGTTGCATTTAGTTATCATGCAACAGATAAATTTTTCTATTCTCATCATCATCTCAAACACTTATTACTTATTAGCAAATAAATGAACTCATTGCCTTGGAAACAGATGGGAAAGCTGGGAAAATAATCAAGATGAAAAGATTTTAACAGCAAACAAACATACACAATGACACCAAGGTAAACACACGAGTGCTCTCCTGGCTCTCCAGGACAAGGTGCATTTACCTAAAGCCCTTTCAAATGATAGTGCCTCTGATATTCCAAACACACTGGCACTGCTGAGCGCCTTAAAACAGCAGAGGATGAAAATCGGCCTGACACTCGGTGAAGTAAATTGCAGCGGATCAATTGAAAATGTCACCTTCACGGACAGATTGATTAAACACAAAGTGCTGAACGCTCCTTATCCCCCAGAACCGCAGCTATAAGTCTGGGATGCAAAGCAGTCTGGGAATGTGGCGATGGCTGATGAGGTGTAACTTGAAAATTACAGCACACAGCCTATTCTGTTCCTGTAAGCACTGGAATACATGCACAGACGTACTTATTTGTGCCTTTTTTGGTGCTTAATATTTCGATGTTAGAAGGTGCCGAGATGAATTTGCCATTCTCTGACATTTCTCATCATGGTACATTGTGTCAAAGAAACCGAGGCACTTGAATTTCCTATGAATTGGTTTCTAGTGAATGTACATTAAGAAGGTTATTTGGCCTCAGTCACTTCAGATGATTTATCCTGAGAAAATGAGGGCCGTTTCTCATTTGACCTTTTACGTACTTACAAAGAGCTCGGAGAAGTACTTGCAAAGTTTTATTGATAAAGTTGTTTGCATGCCGGAATCGTCATTTTGCAGCTTGCACAAAAGTACAAAAAAAATAAGAAAAATAAATAAAATAAAATGTTGCTCACATGTTGCTCACACTTGACCAACACCACACTTTTTTTATTTTATTTTTTTATTTTATTTTATTTTTGTATTTATTTTAATTATATTTTACAGAAATTACACAAATCAACTTTAAATCACTCATACTATAAATGAAAATGAAAGCCCAATAATAATTGTAAATAAAAAATAATAATAATAAAAGGAAGGAGACAAAGAAGAAGAAGAAGAAGAAGAAGGTTCTTATAAATAAGATATAAACAAAATTGTGAGCAATACTCAGAATTCTGACTTTTTTCCATCAGAGTATATATATATATATATATATAATATATATATATATAATATATATATATATATATATATATATATATATATATATATATATATATATATATATGCCTTTTACAAGATATCTTTATGTTCCACAGAAGAAAGATACAGTTTTGAAATGACAAGAGGGCGCATAAATGATGCTGAATTTTAATTTCTGGGTGAACTATTTTACAGTAAATAGATTTCTCGTTTTCGGCCTTTCTGACACTTTTATTTGCAGAATATATAGTGGGCTATGAAATGACTGAAAAGGAGTGGGAGAGAGTTTTTGCAGTGTTTGCTTGGATGTTGAAATCCATAACAACGGGGGCGGCTCGATCCCTCAGACTCTGACATGATTCCTCAGGTCATCGGCATATGTTTCGCCCAAATACAGCACTCTCCATGCAGGTAGTACACTCTCTCTCCCGCTCCCTTCCTCTCTCTTCGTCTCCAGCAGTCTTGAAGTCCTTGCTATCTTTCTCTGAAGGACAGGGCCATTTATAACGGCCACCAGATTTTGGCTGCTGTATTTGTCGGCCTCCGAACAGCTGCCAAGACCTGAACTGATACACTCCCGGCTCGCCCTGCCTTCACAGTGGGTGCTGCAGTTTATGAGTCCCTGTAATGATTAGCGCATTATTAAAAATGATCGTTGGGTTCACAGATCAGCTGGAAAGGGCTCATAAAACTATTTTTAAAAGCTGGGATCCTATTTTGAGATTTGAAAGATGTCGGCACACTACGCATCATTAATCTACGAGTGAGCGATGGAAGAGAAACATTTGAAGGTTCCAAGGTCTTCCATTTGAGAAGTACAAGCGTATTTTGGACCTTGCATAGCTGCACCTTAAAGCTGTGTTATTTTCATTTGCATCTTCCATAAGGTAGAAATCAAATCCCTGGCGATTTTTTGGGAGGGGATACAGAATCTGAAGAGTTTACTGATTGTAATGAGCCTTAAAAAACCACCAAAAAATTTATACAAAGAACTCAAGCGCTGGGAACGGCGGTATCATAAATCAAGTCCTGAATGGGGTACACTGGAGGTAAACAACACCATTCAAAACTACACAATGCAACATGTTTAGTGAGTAAAGAGTCATTTATCTGTGAGATAAGAGCTTCGACCAGACCTTGGTGTGTATGAGAAGATTAATCTTCTTTACTCTGCATGGTTTACCCTGTTGCAACCAATTAAACAGATACTAACAGGTAGGCACACTTGCAACCTGTGCTATATGAAAAAAAAATGGAGCTGAGGGGCACTGCAGAAGAGAGAGAGAGCAAGAGATATACATTAGATCTGGGCAGTAGGGTGGTAAAAAATGTTGATAGTTCATAATGCTGTAGATATATTAGGTCCAGCCAGGATGCTGTTAAAAATGACAATTTTTTGATACCATTTACACTGCAGCAGATATATTTGCACAGTCAAGACTGCTTTATGGCAGCTTTATGAGTTAACAGGTCCAATTCAAGACAAGTGGGAAAGCTGTCAAGGAATGCTGTTAGGCACAAAACAAGTTGGAGTATTGTTTTTAATGCGGACTAGCAAAATTGTAATTTGCACATATGTGACCCTGGACCACAAAACCAGTCCAAAATTATCGATTTTTCTTTTATGACAAAAATCATTAGGATATTAATCAAAGATCATGTTGAAGATATTTTGTTAATATCATACTGTAAATTTTTGATTAGGAATATGCATTGCTAAGAATTTATTTGGACCACGTCAAAGGCTATTTTCTCAGTATTTAGATTTTTTTTGCACCCTCAGATTCCAGATTTTCATAGTTGTATCTCGGGCAAATATTGTCCGATCCTAATGAACCATACATCAATGGAAAGCTTATTTATTCGAAGAAAAAAAATTAAAAAATCGGAAAAATTTACACTTAAGACTGGTTTTGTGGTCCAGGGTCACATATGGAATTCAATTGAGTAAAACAAGACAAGCACTAGTCTGACCTTTACTGATAAAAAGAAAACTTTTTTAACTACATTGCAAGATTTTATTTGTTTTTAATTTGCTGTATATACAGTATTTAAGTTATTTAAAAAAAATCTGCTAGTGCAGTAAAATACACTTCAATATCCATAATCTCAAAATGTAATATCCCATACAGAATTACTTCTGTAAACTTTCTAGAAATGTATCTACATTCTTAAAAATAAAGATTCTAAAAAGGGGGGTTTGCAACAATGCCATAAAAGAACCATTCTGGGTTCCCTAAAGAACCTTTTAGTAAACAGTACATAAAAGAACCATTTTTTCCTAGTATGAAGAACATTTCAATAACCTAAAAAACCCTTTCTACTAAAGTGTAAAAAAAAGGACGTTTTCGTAGTGAATGCGATAGAAGAACTGTTTTTAGTTCCTCTGAGAACGCTTTAGTGAACAGTTCTTAAAAGAACCACATTTTTAATGCAAACTGTTCACTTAAAGGTTCTTTGGAGAAGCTAAAATGGTTCTTCTATGGCATCACCACAAAAAAAAAAAAAAAAAAAATCTCCTTTTGGAGCCTTTATTTTTAACAGAAATTTCTAAAGTCACTATGCTACATTTAGATGTCCTGAACAACATGTCAGGGTTTATTTTTAGTGATAATGACAGTTTTGACAGTTCATTATACCTTACATATATCCTTAGTGAGGTAAAGCATAAACCATATAACATATGTAAGATTTCGTCATACCTTCTAACCCTTATATTGTGAAAAGATGGCAAACAGTGATGTCAAAGCAACAAAGAGAGAATATGGAGGACAAGAGTTCACTGGGGGACAGAGGACACACAGGGAGAACAGAGGCTTTGTGAGAGAGAATTAATATCAGCGTGTCTTACACTGAATATTTTTAGAGGCAGAGCGCAAGTGAGCATCCATCAGTTGGACCCAGTGGCCATATGAATGCCCAATCGGAGCTCGAAAAGGAGGGAGGGCGGGACAGGGGCGAAGAGGGGAGTGGTTTAAACCATCACCAGAGCCATGTGCTTGTGCCAAAGCGAATCTCATCTCATCTCCAGGCGTAAATCTAGTCAGCTTTGTTTTCCCCGTTGGCAAGAAAAGCCAGGACTGAGAGACAGGGCAGATAAATCAGATCGGAGTCAGGCTTCCCGGGCCGGCGAGGAAGGTGGGACAGGAGCGGAATTGCTACACGGACCCCTGACTTTAATGACATACACTGGGACTGCAGAGAAGTGTAAATCTGGTCCCTCTCTTTCCTCCTCCTCCTCCTTCCTAGTGCAAAGTCACCTCTCGCTCTGAAAGCAAACTGAACGTCAACGTCGACTAATGTGGAATCACAGTCAGCTGTGATAATTGCAGTTCTAAGTGTTCTCATTGTTCTAATTCTAGAACTCCAGATGGAGTTGAGTGTCGCTTCTTCTCAACCCAATTTATGTCAGTGGTTCTTTGGAAGAGACGAAACCCACAGGAAAGACAAATCACAAATGACATCTCTTTAATATCTCAACTGCTTCTCCTAGATAGGAGTCCTATCATAAGGGATCAAATTGCCCTTGATCTTTTGAGATAAAAGCACTTCATCTGAATGTAAGAACTTTTTTTCAGAATTCAATAATACAAAAAGAGCACTGATTAAAATAATGCCGCAAAAAAAAAAAAAAAAAAAAAAACCTCATTTTGAACTCTTGAATCATTTTGAAATCAGACAGATGTCAGCATTTAAACATTAGAAGATCCGAAACCAGTCATGGTGGTCCTTCAGACATTCCTGAAGGATGTGGAAAAGTTCACCAAACGTATGCCATTCTTGCCTGCTTGTAGCACCTACAGCTCTGCAGACTTTTCTGAAGGATGTGGGAAAGTATACCAAACATATGTAGTTCCTGACTATGTGTAGTACCTACAACTCTGCAGACCTTTCAGAAAGACCTCCACATTAAAAACAAGGAGCTGAAGTTTATCTTTAGCACTGTCCCTTATCATTTCCTTAACAGTTTGTGTGACATGTTCCAGTTGTTTAAGCCTGTCAGACTTTGCAAAGAGTTTGCTATTTTTAGATGAGGACAATGTAAGGGTCAAAGAGATTGTAGGAAATGGCCATGTAATTACGAGTGGTTTTGGCACTAAAAACTTTACTAACGCTGTAAGTGGACCTCTGGGAAAAATTAAATAATAAAAAAAAAATGTATGATGTGACCCCTTTGAGTCTCTTGCTTCTCAGATGTTTCTCCTGAGGAAAAATACCCCATTAATCTCACACCAACACTGGAATTAAAAAAAAAAAAAAAAAAAAGATCTCAACGACACTACAAACTCTGTTCAGATGCAAAACCTGAAATATTTATTTAATTGCAATACCTCTAAAACAATTCCTCACATTTCCTTGTATTTTTAGATTTACATTTAAAATCAAATCTGTAACGTTCAGTATGTTACCAGACTTTCAGTCCCCACAGTGTATGCTACCAACTTGGCTAAAAAGGGACCCTTTGTGTGTCTTGGGGCAAAACATTATAAAAGACACAACTCCACGGTCAAGATTTAATCAAAGCTCTTGGATCACGTGCGTGTCAATAATTCAATCTCACAAGGAAGACTGCAGCAAATCTTTTTAATTGAAAAGACCTGGCTGCATTGATCTGTCCGAACATGCCCAGAGAGGGTGGTGTGTGGTTCAAACACAGATCAGGGGAGCTCCAATGGTGTTTGGCTCATGGGTATACTTGATTGTTCCACTGAAACCTTAGGCGGAAAATCAATCTGACAATAAACTTAAACAACATGACTCTGGTGCCATATCAAGAGCTAAATTCAGATACTAACCAAAGGGTTTGAAATGCATTTTAGCCCAAAAAAGGTTCCTGGCTGCTTAGTAGAAGATGTGTTTTTGCCTGTAAACATGAATATATCAAAACTGGATCCCAAAATAACACATTCCATATACATTTTTAACCAAGATTTTAGGCCGTAAGCAAAGATTTTTGGTGCATGTAATTTTGGATCCTTATTTGTAATTCCATGATATAATTCCTGCTAGAATGCTTCTGGAGGATGAAATATTCATGCATGCACAGACACACAGTTGACCTGAATGCCTAGGGATGTTCCACCGCTAGATGGAATGAGAGACACAAATCTAATGGCAAAGCTATGTTCAGGCTCTGGAGAAGGGATGTTTGGATGATGTCAGGATGAAATACTTGACCTTGCGCTTTCATCCAACACAGAGGAAAGATTCAGAGAGCGATCACTCCATACAAAAGGACAGTCTGAAAGCCGACTGGGATTGAATGGGCGGAGCTGGCTTGCTTGTGAGAGCTGCACCTCTCATATGGAGTGAGTGAATTTTCTCACCTTTTGTGTGCCTTGTTTGTGCATTATGTAGTTGCAGAAGGTGAGGGAAATATCGATATGGCAGAGGAGGAAAATGTTCAGAAACGGCAGAGATGAATAAGAATTTTGAGAGAAGAGTGCAAGCAGTGAAAAAAAAGAAAAAAAGAAAGAAAGAGTACAGTATGAAGCATAAAATGGCAGATAGAACAAACTGAGGAAGAGTCTCAAGAGTTTGAAATTGTAATATAGTTAATTCTTTCACAACACTACAACTTTTGATTCAAAGTTAAATAATTACTTGAAATAGCTTAATGTCTGTATACCTATAATGTCTTTCATGATGCAATAAACTACTTGCAGCATATAGCTTTGCAAATGATGCAATTGAATCCGAAATGACAGTATGGGTAAACTATTTAACTTAAAGGGGTCATATGACGTTGCTAAAAAGAACATTATGTTGATTATTTGGTGTAAAGCAATGTGTTTATGCGGTTTAAGGTTAAAAAAAAAAAACATTATTTTCCAAATAATGTACATCATTATTGCTCCTCTATGCCCCGCCTTTCTGAAATGTGTCGATTTTTACAAAGCTCATCGTTCTGAAAAGCGAGGTGTGCGCTGATTGGCCAGCTATCCAGTGTGTTGTGATTGGCTGAATACCTCAACCGTGTGACGGAAATGTTACGCCCCTTAACACAGTGGTGCATGTCCCAGCACTACCAGACAACATCAATAAAACCCATTACAAACGAGGCATTTGTTGCATCCAGTGGGGGTTATAATTACTGATTATAATGACTTATACTGTGTTTTACGCGTTGCGTTGTGTATCGCGCCGCGTAAACATAAAACCATGTCTGCATTTGTGATTGGAGAAACGACAAACTACAAGCGCTACTCTACACTGCTCAAAACTTGCGTTTAAATCATCAATGGCAAATTCTTTAAATATTAAAAATGTACTTACAGGCATGACATGTGGGGGTGTTTTTAAATGAGGCGTTTTAGGAGGACGTGGACGAGTCTTATCTTTTATATAGAATATCTCTTTGGATTTGAGACTTTAGTCTTTACAGATCTTCTTTATGCACCAAGATTTTGTAACACTCCAGAGAGAAAGGAAAAATTGAAATAGGATCATATGAACCCTTTAAGTCATGGATAAGAATAATGTATCTTGAATCACAGTTTGTAGCAAAACATCAAAACATACATCAGTTTGTAAGCTATTTAAAACACAATTAATAATAATTAATAGAGTATAGCTAAAAAAAAAAAGAAATAAAAAAAAGAAATGAAAGAAAAAATATTTTTGGTTTAGAGAAAAGTTGCTTAAAAGAAGCAGAAAAAATGCTAATGAGTTAAAAAAAAAAAAGTTAATTCAGCTTCAACCTCATTTATAAAGCACTTTCAAGATCATGAAGTGAAGATCAATGTGCTGTACAGGAAGACTAAATAAAAATATAAGAATAAAATCAAGCATAAAACATTATAAACACCACCACAACAACAGAACAAATTACAAAACATTTTCAAATTCTAATGAAAACAAATGAGTTTTAAGTGCACTCTGAAATACAGGAAGTGTAGGAAAAGATTTTACAGACAGAGGAAGGTCATTCCAAATCCTTGGAGTAGCAACTGAAAAGGCCCAATCACCTTTGATTTTAAACGAGATCAAGGAACCTTGTAACTGATCATTTGAACGCAAAGACCTATTGATGCAAACTGATTAAATCAGAAATATACTCTGGTGCTAAACCATGCAAAGCTTTAAAAACATAAAATAGCACTTTACAATGAATCCTGTATCGTTCAGGAAGCCAATGTAATTTGATAAGCACAAGAGTAATATGCTCTCTCGTCTTGGTAAGACCATTCAACAGGCACAGACACCCTGGCAGGTAACACATTTTCCTCAGAGCAAATGGCACCCCGACAGGTAACACATTTTCCTTAGTTTCCTTGCACATAATGAGGATGCAGCTGGCCAACTTTTCCGGGGTCACGACTCAAACAACCGGACACCACCGATTGAATATTCAGTAAAGTAAAGTGAAGTGATCGTACACCAGGGGAGAACAAGCAGTACGAGTGATAAAACAAACAATGAAAACTAAAACAAATAACATAGACAGACTGTGACGGCAAGCCAGCAAACATCCTGGCGCCATCTTGAGTCTTCAGTAACCATGTGAATGTGAATAAACTCAAAATAAATCCAGCATATATTCCATGAAAACATATTTTAAACAGTTTTTTTTTTTTTTTTTGAAACAAGTGGGGAAAATACTAATGAACAAAAGTGATTTTGTAACATATAATTTTTATTTTTCAGGTGTTATACAAACTGTAACGTTAACAAAAGGCCCAGGAATTGTGCCATGACAGCAGGCATCTCTGGACACATAACACCTGATATTACTACCTGCGAGGAAGGCTATTTCTATGACCATTATGTTGTTGATGTGACAACGTGGCAAACCCTCTCTTTTCAATTCTTTCAATGTGTATTCAAATGGCAATAATAATAATAAACACCTACCTGTACCAATGCCCCCTGATCAGTGATAAAATGCCATAAAATTTCAGTCAAAAGCAACATCATTTCAGTTTTGATGAATTGGAGAAACCCAATGTTTTTTTTTTTTTTTTTTTTTTTTTTTTCAAATAGGTATACCTCAAGGGTCTCTTATAGGTCCTCTTAAATAGTAATTCCTCTTTATTTATTTATTTTTATTATTATTATTATGCTAGAGTGCCAGAAATGTAGAGGGAACCATTAATTTCACACGCTTAAACACAGAAGCACCATGCCCATTCAAACTGGCACATGCCCTTTTAAAGAAATCTTAATTTGATGGGGAAGTCGTGGCCTAATGGTTAGAGAGTTTGAATCCTAACCCTAAGATTGTGGGTTTGAGTCTCAGGCTGGCAATACCATGGCTGAGGTGCCCTTGAGCAAGGCAATGAACCCCCAACTGCTCCGGCGCAGCCATGTGTTTCACTGCTCCGGCTTGTGTGTGGTGTGTGTGTGTGTGTTCACTGCTGTGTGTCTGCACTTTGGATGGGTTAAATGCAGAGCACGAATTCTAAGTATGGGTCACGTATGTCACGTCACCTTCACTTTTCACTTTTAAATAATATATAAATAAATAAATACATGTACCATGCATACATACAATCATAAAAGACCACTAGTTTTTGCTTTAATAAATAAATAAATATTTTTTATCATGTCAAGTTCAAAACCAGAATAGTTATATTAGGAGTCAAATTCTCCAAAGTGGCTGTTGATCTCTGTGGCACTTGAAAATGAACGTATTGCACCATTTGGGAATGTGGCAAGTGCGATAATGAGTGTTTTTATTGCTCACTTCAAGTTTTTTTATAAAACATCAGTGCACAAAATGATCTTGCAAACTCACAAGCTTTTCACACTCTTTTTAAACATATTGTTATGGTGTGTGATTTGGTTTGTTTGTAGGATCAAGGCCGACAACAGGTGGTTCACACTGTTAGCAGCATTGATTTGGTATCACTATGAGTCACTGCTGTCTTATTGGTGACAATGGGAGGTTTAATAACGTTCCTTCTCAATTAAACTCGTGAACTTTGATGTTTTAGAGCAACAATATGACCTTTAAACACTGACCTGAAATCAGCTCTCTACGGTCTTGCATAGTATATTTAGACAAGTTTTGGGTGAAATAATGTTTTGGGTCAATGGAATGTCACTAATACTTCCTATACTGTACATATGCATATAACCAAAAAGAAAAGGAACAGAAAATAGAAATTTTACATTGGTATTTCCAATTATTTCTAATGCAAATGAATAACACATTCTACATTATTATAATTTTGCTTTCCCAATCCATGTTTACGCAACCCATGCCTTGCCATGTTGACACAGGACCAAAACCATAACACATCGTCCCGGAGAAAGGCCTGTATCAGTGCGAGCAAGCGCTTTTAATCATCCAAGTATTTTCCTCCAGCAAACATGGATTCAATATGTGGTCTCAAAAGAGAGATTGCATTACTGCCCAGCCAACAAAGCTCTTTTAATTACTGTTGAAATGCTGTTCAACTTTTCTAAGCTAACTTTTGTGGCATCACGCCATGCTACCGGACAGCAAGAGTATATTTCTGAAAAGTTTCTATCGTACAGTATTATTTACACGCCCTCTCAAATTCCAATAGATCAAGTGAAAATGTTCACATTGTGCCAAACAGAGGCTGTATATAACTAAAAAAAATTAAAATGCTTTCACAGACGCATATAAAACGCTAATTAATCTGTTAATTATGGAATATGTCACATTTCAGACTTTGTCTGGAATATTTCACCCAACCTTTGCCATTGCTGGCCAAGTCACAAGCCTTATTTGCTCTCTTCTGAGGTGCAGAACGTCTCCTCCTGTATATGTAACATTAAGTTGATGCTTCAAGCTTGATGATATATATATATAACACACCCATATACACACACACACACACACACACACACACATATCATACATAATCAACGTTTATGTTTAAGTTGCACTTGGTGCGTTAACTATCACCGTAGCAAAGAGCTGGTGTATGCAGGGATATATGAAAGTCAGTTATTTTGGCTAGGGGTGCTATAACCATTGCTCCACTTGCTGAGCTGTTTGACTTCACACTGCCACTAACGCAGTCACTGAACTCAAAAGCCATAGGAGGACGGGCATAAACGCTTAAATATAAACTTGCTGAAAATTCTGTAAGGCAAAACACTGCTTAGGCATTCAAATATATAGCGCCAGATATGTGCTTAATGTTTTAAAGCATGCAAACACATGTCATTGCCTCGGGCCAGCATTTCATGTTTGAGTGAAATCACAAAGATAAAATACTAAATATGTCCGTAGTACTGATATTGTTGTAGATTTATTAAAAACAACAACGACATCCAAACTGTGTGTCTGCACTTTGGATGGGTTAAACCTGAGAGGCACGAATTCTAAGTATGGGGTCACGATTCTGGTCACGGTCACTTCAATTTCACTTTAAAGAATTAATAAATAAATAAATACATGTACCATGCATACATACAATCATAAAAGACCACTAGTTTTTGCTTACATAAATAAATATTTTTTATCATGTCAAGTTCAAAACCAGAATAGTTATATTAGGAGTCAAATTCTCCAAAGTGGCTGTTGATCTCTGTGGCACTTGAAAATGAACGTATTGCACCATTTGGGAATGTGGCAAGTGCACCCTCTTATTACACAAACAGCACTGGTGTGTAATTGACATTAGTTGTAGGATCAAGGCCGACAACAGGTGGTTCACACTGTTAGCAGCATTGATTTGGTATCACTATGAGTCACTGCTGTCTTATTGGTGAAATGGGAGGTTTAATAACGTTCCTTCTCAATTAAACTCGTGAACTTTGATGTTCAAACAACAATATGACCTTTAACACTGACCTGAAATCAGCTCTACGGTCTTGCATAGTATATTTAGACAAGTTTTGGGTGAAATAATGTTTTGGGTCAATGGAATGTCACTAATACTTCCTATACTGTACATATGCATATATAACAAGAAAGGAACAGAAAATAGAAATTTACATTGGTATTTCCAATTATTTCTAATGCAAATGAATAACACATTCTACATTATAATAATTTTGCTTTACAATCCAACTTAGCCAACCCATAACTTGCCATGTTGACACAGGACCAAAACCAGAACACATCGTCCAGAGAAAGGCCTGTATCAGCAAGCTTTTAATCATCCAAGTATTTTCCTCTAGCAAACATGGATCAATATGTGGTCTAAAAGAGAGATTGCATTACTGCCCAGCCAACAAGCTCTTTTAATTACTGTTGAAATGCTGTTCAACTTTTCTAAGCTAATTTTGTGGCATCACGCCATGCATACCGGACAGCAGTATATTTCTGAAAGTTTCTATCGTACAGTATATTTACACCCCTCTCAAATTCCAATAGATCAAAGAAAAATGTTCACTGTGCCAAACAGAGGCTGTATATAAAAAAATTAAAATTCTTCACAGACCATATAAAACTCTAATTAATCTGTTAATCTGGAATATGTCACATTTCAGACTTTGTCTGGAATATTTCCCAACCTTGCCATTGCTGGCCAATCACAAGCCTTATTTGCTCTTCTGAGGGCAGAACTTCCTCCTGTATATGTAACATTATGTTGATGCTTCAAGCTTGATGATATATATATATATATATATATATATATATATATATACACATATACACACACACACACACACACACACACACATATATTTCATAATTAATTAACGTTTATTTTTGTTTTGCTGTGTGTGTTTTATATATCAGTGTAGAAGAGATGTTGTGTGTGGGGATATATGAAAGTCAGTTATTTTGGCTAGGTGCTATAGCATTGCTCACTTGCTGAGCTGTTTGACTGTCACACTGCCCCTAACCAGTCACTGAACTCAAAAGCCATAGAGGAACAGGCATAAACAGCTTAAATATAAACTTGCTGAAAATTCTGTAAGGCAAAACACTGCTAGCATTTCAAATATATAGCCATATATGTGCTTAAATGTTTTAAAGCATGCAAACACATGGTCATTGCCTCGGCCAGCATTTCAGTTGAGTGAAATCACAAAATAAAATACTAAATATGTCTTAGGTACTGATATTTTGTAGATTTATTAAAAACAACAACGACATCCAAAATAATACAATTATTATTATTATTATTATTATTATTATTAGTTGTTGTTGTTGTTGTTGATGATGATAATAGTAATATTTTAATAATAATATATAATAATAATAATAATCCAATTTTATTGTTATTGATGATGTTAATAATAGTAATAAATATTATTATTATTGTTGTTGTTGTTGTTGATAGTAATATTTCAATAATATTCAATATTATTATTATTAATAATAATAATAATAATACATTTTGTTGTTGTTGATGTAAAGAGTAATTATTAATAATGATTAAAAATGATGTTTATTATTATTATTATTATTCATGTTATTGTTGTTGGTGATGTTAATAAGTCATATTTTAATAATAATATTTAATAATAACAGCAATAATTATTTTAGTGTTGTTGTTGTTGGTGGTGCTGTTAATAAGAGTTATTGTTGTTGTTCTTGTTGTTGTTCATAACAATATTAAACAATAAATAAATGAAAAATTCCTATTAAATTAATACATAATAAATATTTAATATATTTAATAAAATACTTAAACAAAATTGTCTCAATGCATTAGAATTAATGTTAATGTTAATGGAGGAAAAAAG
Source organism: Cyprinus carpio (assembly GCF_018340385.1). Taxonomy (NCBI): domain Eukaryota; kingdom Metazoa; phylum Chordata; class Actinopteri; order Cypriniformes; family Cyprinidae; genus Cyprinus; species Cyprinus carpio. The sequence goes on from NC_056621.1 coordinate 8,116,590, forward strand.
GCATCTACCAGTAGAGCCTATTAAGACCACCCTGACCAACTAAATCATGACCCCTTTGTTTAGTGAAAAAAAATAAATAAATAAAAATAAAACCTGTTTCAATTGTAAATTATCTTAATTTGTAAAACAATGTTCCTATAGATCTCTTCATTCTGACCAAATTTGCCTGTGGGACCAAACCTGTCTATCTAACTGTTAATTAAATAATTGAGATTATTAAAAAAAAAAAAAAAAAAAAAAAAAAAAAAACTACTTTTTTGATTAAACTCAAAACCAATAAAATCACTACAGTACAATTTTTTAGACTCTCTAGGTCAATAATTATCAAAAAAAAAAAAAAAAAAAAAAAAAAAACAGGGCCATTTTATAACATGGTCTTGATCTAGTGTACCCACAAGTCTATAAATCTTAAAAGAAAACTCTGAAACTGACACTGTAATAGTTATGAAGGTTAAAAACACTACATGTCTATGCTGCATTCCTAGATGGAAGAAAATTATCACTCATTGGCTCATTTTTTATCACTTGCATAGTTCTTTTTTTTTTTCAGACTTTACTTGGATACTGACATCCAGATAGTTTAAAAACAAACTAAAAACAAACATACTACATTTAAAATCTCATTTATTCAAAGTTTACCACTCCATTATACAGACATCAGCTTTGCCAATTATGACACATTTTGATTAAAGGGGTCCTATATGCTCTTTTACAAAGTCTTGATTTTGTTTTGGGGGTGTACTAGAACAGGCTCTCACAGTAGGTTGTTATTTTTCACATATTTTACATTATTACAACATCTCTCTCCCAAGTCTGGCATGAATGGGTGGAATAGTTCCTATATCAAATGAAGGCCCACCTTTTGAAATACGAAATGTGCTGTGATTGGTTAGCTGGGCCAGTGTGTGTTGTGATTGACACAACTCTGTGCCTGGTCGGGAAATTTCATACCCCTTACCATGGCCAGATGCGAGCTTCCGTGTAAATATTGCATCAAAATCAAATCAATTCGTACGCGATTTACACCCGGATGATTGTAACCACTCTAAGTTCGTCTGCCTTGGGAAAGCTAGTGTATCTCCAATGTTGCGATAACACTCGTTGCCTTCTCTGGTGCAGCTCAACCAGGCCTCGTCCCATTCATCTGTATTTGTGATGTCACAAATCCCAGAAAATATGCGTTGTAGTCCAAACGAGTTGCTCATTGTAGTTTTTGCAAAGTGATTTCTGTTAAATAAAATATCTCCATATGAAGTTGTCTTTGAGCTTTGTAACTTTGCAGATCTTTTTATGCTCAAACAGCGACATTACAGACTAACTAAAGTTGAAAAAAAACGAAAAGCATAATAGGACCTCTTCAAATTTAAACCTGAAAAATATTAAAAACAGGACACTTCCACTAAGCATTTTATAACATTTAAGTTACTTCAAATATCTGCATCTACAACATAATGTGTGTCTGTGTGTGAGCATGCGTAGTCTGTATTAAGTCACAGAGTGTGTGTTAAGTAATATACAGTAGTTCAACCTTTTTATTACTCTGTGTGTGTCAATATATTCTCCATCATATATGCATTCTGGTTATTATTATTATTAATAAATTATGTTGTTAATATATAGGTCATCCCATAAAAAAAAAAAAAAAAAAAAAAAAATAGTATAGGAAAAGTATAGGAAAATGTAATCCATCAAAAGTGAATGTTTGTATTAAACAATCTTTAAAATGAACGAATGACTAGTTAGTCATTTGGTTTGAATAATTAATATCCTGAGTAGCCTAACTATCCTTGCTTTGCCAAAATGGAGTTTTTAAAAGCATTTTAGCCCCATTGTAAGTCCAAAATTAATCAATTACACAGCCACAGCTCTGGATGAGCCTCAGACTTCCTCACACCGGAGTCAGCATCAACCAATCAATAAACGACCACACAGGCTATAACAGCCTCAGCTCTTCCTTCAGGCCTGAACATGGGTGTCACTACATAGCTGAGCTTCTACACACAAAAAAAAAGTGCCTTATTAATATTTCAGCCCTTATACAATATTGAGGGAATGGAAAGGCAAGAGATAAGGCATTATTGTGAGTCTTCAACCTGAGAAGCACGACTTTACTTGAACACTTCAGGCAGAAATTGTGTGTGTATGTGTGTGTGTGTGTATGTGTGTGTGTCTTAGTTGGGGGAAAAGATGGATAAATACAGAGACAGAGAGCAAGACAGACAGGGAGAAGATACATGGACACACACTTACACATGTTTCTCTTTATAAAGACCAAATCATTCTTGACCTGTCTCTGCTCGGTTCAAGTAGCGAGAAGCGAGACGCGAGCTCAGCAGATGAAGGAGGTCGTGCTGATGCGCGCTTGTCGTGGACTGGCTCTGGGCGATTGCTCATCTCCGAGTGCTGATATGTTACGCTCCTGTCACACCCCATTAATATAATTATACAAAAACTAAGCTGACAGGCCGGAGATGAAGGGACAGACACGCAGCTCTCATCACTTATATCCACATCAGCATTTCTGGGTGGCACAAAAAATATAGAAGAGCGAGAGAGAGTGAGAGAGAGAGAGAGAGAGAGACAGAGAAAGAGAGACCAAAGGCCGAGAGAGTGTTATGAAAAATCGGTCATCACTGGCTGACCTTTAAAAAACTTGAATGATTTTTTGTGAAATATAAAAGGTGCATTTTTGAAACATGCACTGGCCACTATTTTTAAATAATAAAGGTGAGGACTAAAGGTCCTTGCACACTGAAATTTAATGTGCGTTTTTCAGTTTTTTTGTATTTGCCATCCTTTCCAATCAAAATGCATGCTATGGATGCGAAAACGCAGAAAATCGAAACTGATTGTGTTGAATCCGAATTTTTTTATGACGGACGAAAGTTTCGGAGGCAGTGCGTAAACGCAATTGAAACAGCGTGAGGTCATATTTATTTTTCAACGTGCAAAAATTTCAGACTCAGTGTACAATGGCCTTAAGGCTGACAAAAAAAGCTGGTGATGATTTTTTTTTTTTATCATGCAACTTCTCACAGAAAGCAGGAAATATACATCTGAAGCAACACATCTAATACCCTGGTAATGGGTAGTAATTGTCTGAATTTTCTGACCTGAGGGCAGCCCTACAAGAAGAGTGGAATGCCATGCCTCAGCAGACAATAAGTCGACTTGTGTACAGCATTAGACGTCGTTGTCAAGCTGTAATTGATGCTCAAGGACACATAACATGTTATTGAGAAATTGGCATTTTTTTTGTGGTATATTCATCACTGTTGTTAGCTTTTGTTTCAACAAATTGTTTGAGATTAAGAAATTACAATTGCATGCTTCTTCTTAAATACCCTACTCTTATGATATAATATCACTTGAACCTTTTACATTTTCCAAAAATTTCACCCATTCTTGAACACATGCCCTGTCTAAAGGTTTCACATCATCTCATTGCTGATGAACCAAGCAAATTATCCTGGGAATTTTGATACTGCAAACTACTTTTTTTTTTTTTTCATTTAGTTTAGTCGCATGCAGCATTAAAAAGTGTTTAAAGTTCTCTACTTTTAAAAGGCATGATTACACCAGAGGCTATACGCTTGATATCCTTCATGTACTTATTAGCTGTTAATTAGAGATTGGGTGCAATTATATTAGCATATAATTAGAGTGCTTATCGACATGCATTACATTAACAAAGAGATGCAAAAGAACCAATAATGACAATAATAAAAACACTTCGGTCTAAAAATAAGATTCAATGGTTGAGGCAGTGAGGTTGAGCCGTGATGTCACAACACACAACACAGGCATAAATAGGACACTCAGAAAGTGTTTGTGAGGCAAAGCTCTTATCCAAAAGTAGGTTAAGTCCCCTCTGGATGAGATGGTCTTCTGCCCTTTATTGTGACACTAAAACCTGAATTTCTCCAGGGGCTCCAATGACTGGCCTCAGAACTCTAATGTTCCTGAGCCACTAAACACAAGTATGGCCTGTATTTTAAAATGTCAGGTTTGCCTCTTTTCAAGTACCCATACAACTTATGTTGCTTTATGTGATGTTTTGAACAATATATCCAACATGAAATCAAAAATAACACTAGTAACTATTAATATAGGTTCCCATATTTCTTGTTCAGTTCAAGTTATTGCAAATAAGCCTTATTTTTCATCCTAAATGGTTACCAGGGCATTGCTACTTTATGCAGTTGCTAGGGTGTTTCTAGGGCTTTCTAGTCAAAAGAGGCCAACACTTACTCTATATGTGTCTATAAATCTATATTTTTATGTATTTGGTATGCAGTTGAGGCCAAATTAGGAAAAAAAAAATGTATTGTAATTAAGTATTGCAGTATAAAAACATGTATGAAAAATTAATTACTATTTCACTTGAATTAAAATTATATATATATACATATATATATATGTACTATGGTTGCCAGTGGCAACTTGACACACCTCAATATAATATAGTATAACAAACTGAAAAAATAAAAAAAAAATGCTGGTGAAAATTTACTCATAAATTTTACAAACAATTACAATGAAACAGCAAATCAAATGCATTTTGGTACATCATATTGCACAAGTTGCAAATCCCATTTAACATCGTTTGTGAAGTCATTTATGGGCTTTATGACAATACTGACATGATCCAGATGTCTAGAATCCATCACATCACAGCAGAGCAAAGACTGGGGCACAATATACTCTTGGTGAGCAGGGGCAATTTTACACCAGCTCTGACCCTAATGGAAAGTTCAGTGAACTGAGCCTTCTCTGAGGTAGCATTCCACATTCTGTAGTCCCTCCCAATGCTGAGCCTCTGTCAGCTTTACTTATTCTCAGGGTGGCTGCACAATACACTGAGAGATATGTGGTAAAAATCAGCCATATAATATAAATCTCACAAAACTAGATTCTGGTGAGGCTGAACCGCAGTAGTGCATGGGACTATGTGAGACAGGGTTTTGGAGCTCACTGACAAATGCAGTTAGATTGTTCCTGGATCTGTCCCGAGAAACTTGAATATATCAAAACTGAAATAGACAAGTTGTTTGTTTGTGTTATGGTTGTACACAAGGACACTTCAGGTCTCCCCGGGGCTGATGCACTCCTCAAGGCCTTACTTATTAATATTAATTAGGGCACATGACCAAACGATCTATGTAGGTTAAGCAACAACAAGCACACAGACAGTTAAGATATATATATATACACACACACACACATTATGTGTGTGTGTGTGTGTGTGTGTGGTGTGTATATAATATATATATATATATATATATATATATATATATATATATATATATATATATATATATATATATATATATATAATTTTTTTTTCTTCTTCTTTTTTTCTCTCATTATGACATTATTTCCATGGCAATAAACCACATTTCCTTCGTCAGCTGTCAGATTTAAATTTTTGCTGATTTATGATAATTTTTCATTATTAAATATTTTATTGTTTTTCTGGACAGAATGAGATTTGGACTTTTCCCCCCACATGATAGTAATGAGTTTTTTTATTTTTTATTTTTATTTTTTTTATTTTTTATTTTTTGCAGTAATTAGAAATAGTGATGGAAATGTGCTCAATTTTCTTAGAGTCACAATGCACTATATATATGATTTCTTCTTTTATTTTGTGGTGAAATATAACCAAGGTCACATGACTATTTAGTTTAAGCAAGATCAAAGGATTTTATTCTATTAATTTTTTTTGCACTGATATTATTTCCTTGACAATGAATTACATATTGCCCATATATTATTTGTCATAATATAATTTAGCTGATTATTTATTTATTTATTTATTTATTTATTTATTTATTTATTAATTATTTCAAGTGTCTGGACAGAATGATTTTTTTTTTTTCATGGAAATGTTGTCAATTGTCTTAACAATGGCTTCAAACAATCAATCAATCAATCAATACTTTTTTTGCACATTATGCTTTTCCATGACAATAAACAAACACACACACACACACACACACACACACACACACACACACACACACACACACACACACACACACACACACACACACTGCAAAAATGTAATTAATTGGCTTAGATTTTCTGTGCACAAACAGATTTATGATTTCATTTGGGGGTGAAAAATGACCTAGACATTTTGTTGCGAGATTCAACCTTCTATTCCCTAGACCTCATTGTTAAAACTAAGTTTGTGTGGGAGTTTTTTACCACATGGCACTCAAAAACCTCATACTTCTCAAGGGATTGCTGACGGTATGGCAAGCGTTGAGAAACAGTGTCATGAGAGATCTTGTGCTTCATGACACACAAAGCATCTTTGGCCACCAAATAAGCACATTAAAACACTTTCTAATGCTGATAGTTATTTAAAAATGTTCTTCATGCAAAGTAATTTACAGTACACTAATTGTAGGGACAGTCCCACTGGAATATTCCGCCAGTGTCTTGCTCAAGGGCAGGATTGTAGATTTAGTAATTCCCAACTCTAGGGACGCCTTTGCTCAGGACTAACCAGAGGCCTTTGTGTTGAACAACCAAGCTACTTAATCATTAGGCTGGAAGAACACCTTATAACATCCATCTCCCTTTATAAAAGCTAAACTGTTTGAGTTAATGAAGTTTGAGTTAACAAAGTGGAATGCATTTGGGTAAAATAGATATTGGAATCAAGACATTAGCATCCATTTTCTAGGTCTTTCAGTTTAATTTAGCTTTAACTCAACAACAATTCACAAGTGTGATTTCCCAAACCATTTTTGATGGGAATTTATCCACTACTTGGAGGCTCGTGTGAAGTCGGTGTGCTTTCAAACAGATACAGTAGATTTTCCTGTTTCCTGAGGGCTGTTTGTAGCAGGCCATAGCACTCCAGCCCTTCCAGTCGAAACCGTTCCCTCCGAGGAAAAAGCTCCTACATAGGTCCATTTGTTATTTCTGTCATCCACTGGCCAGTGGCTGAAAAAGTGGGGGGTGGAAATCTGAATTTTTGCTCCATCTATAATATAATTGGAGCGTAACAGACTACATTAAGGTCCAAATGGTTATGTGGGAATTATGCAAGCACCGTTTGCACGACCAGGGGCGCGCCAGCTCAGTGCGATCAAAATGTTTGCAACCTCTGCATGAATGCAGTGGCACAAGCTGGGCAAGTCAAGCAGTGGCCAATTCATCTGAAATAAAATGACAGATTGGGAGGACAATATCACAAGAAAGACACTTGGAGTGGCTGTGCTGCAGGCCGTGAGAGGCCGAAAAACATCAACGTGCGCTGCAGAGAGATACAGACGGAAGATTGGTGACTCAGACATAAAACAAGCAGCGGGAGTCAAAGTTTAAGTTGTACCAATGGAGAAAAAAAAAGGTTGTGGCGTAAACAAGACTTCAGAGAGAAGCATATCTGGCCACTTAAGTAAGTACAGTACATGATTTTGTTCTTCTATGCTAAACAAACCCAGAGCGAAGAACTCAAACATGGTATTACAACATCCCAGTGCGCAAATCCCAGAGGTCTTATATTATAAAAGTGTACTGTAAAATAAATTGTGCTACAAACAGAAATGATACTTCTAATGGAGTGCAGTTTGAAAAAGACTTTTGATTTTTGGTTAGTGGATGATAAAATGGGGGAAAAAACGAACTGACCTGCACTGAATAGAATCGGCAACCAAATACTAGTGTAGTAAAAGAACATTTTAGCAGCTACACAACAGAATGTGAGCAATCAGTCAGCAAAGCAACATGCCAATAACCAAAACACAAGAAAAGACACAGATATATATAAATTGATTCCTCATTAGCGGCTGTTTCTATGGGCCGCTATACCTAATTTGTCCACCATATTGAACCGGTCAAAGCCAGTCCGTGACATCAAAAAGGTAATGTTTGTGTACTGTTACACCCCTAATAGGCAGATACAATAGGCATTTATTGTTAAAACGAAATGGTTCAAACTATGCATGTGCGAACATGTAACTACATTTTTGGGAAAAAGTCGTGATCAGCTAGTTTCTCCAAGGATACATTGTACTATGGTGGGCAAGCGACGAGTTTTCAGAACATTGTAGCAACCTCTGTCTAGAACACTTTGCACCTAGTTTCAAATCATACTTTTACACTCTCAAAGGGCAGAAAAAAAATTGTTTAATAAACATTCTATGCTAAATTATTTATCTATGAGGCCAAAGGTTTACAATGGCTCTTAATTCTTATAGTTAGGTAAGCTTCCTGAAGCTAATTATCCTGAAAGGAACTTAAAAATGAGCTTATGCATCAGTTCTCCAAAACAGCTCCCTATCAAGATCAATAAATTGTCCCTGCGCAAATCATGTCCACATTTGCCTAATGCTTCTAAAGAACTTACAAGGTGGATTTGTCCCAAAAAAAAATTCCAGCTCGGTTTGGTCCTAAAGACCAGTTGGTTATGTTCTCCAGCAGCCTCAAAAGCTCTTCAAACAATAGCTGAACATGTCTAGGTGTGAGATCTGCTTGTTAAAAGCAGATCAGAGAGTTCACTTCTAGACTGTTCTAAAAGATTCATACGGCAGCCCTGCAAGGGTGACACAAGCATCATTTAAAGTGACAAGATTTTTTTTTTTTTCTTTACAGCAGATGGAGGACGAGCATAGCACTTTTACGTATGAATGTTACAATATGATCTCACTTAGTGCTTGACTGCTGAAAGCTCATACATCCTATCATCTTAAAAGTTTGACATAGCTACTGTGTACTGTGTACTGTCAATTGTGGCTTGTCTCAAATGAACTTTGCATTGGCTTGTAGATGCTAGTAAAGCCACAAGAATCTCCATGGCTTTATTCTTCTCTCCAGCTAATCTCATCTGGGCTATGTTTTTGTTTAGTTTGCCAGTTTTGGGGACGGCGCACAACCTTCCCTTCTTTGTCCAGTGAGCAAATTCAACCTTGAGGGTGTAGAGTGCCACAGAGCCCTGATAAATCATATTAGAAGAACACTGCGCCATATAGCCAATTACGTTCACTCAAGGCTGGGAAGAGACTGGGAGAATTGACACACATATTTGTTGCCAGCAAATATGTGCAAGCATGGTTTGTTTTGTTTAGAATACTCTGGAGACTCAGTGCACTCGGGTGGAGACACAACGGAATAGGGTTGACGTTGTGTTCCACTTGGGCGACTACTTAAGGAATGGAAAACAGTCAACACCACCATAAACAGGCTATTTGGTAGTTCTCATCCATCTGCTTGCACAAATAGTGCTAGAAGGCTTTAAAAGTGAAGTTTAATTTCTGCACCACAGGCAATACCAAACCGAATCGCACATTAAGCTTTTAAACTTTTTTTTTTCCAAACACACACAGCCATTGGTTGCCACACCACGGTTGCACCATTGGTTGAGCCAATATATTATAATATAATTTATTATTATTTCATTCATTTTAAATTAGCAAATTGTATACAAAATGTACATACTGAAATATATAATGTTAAAATTATATTATAAATATACTGTAAATATAACAAATCTATATATGTGTGTGTGTGTGTGTGTGTGTGTGTGTGTGTGTGTGTGTGTATGTGTGTGTGTGTGTGTGTGATTTTTTTATTTATTTTTTAAATATAAAACAAATAATTTTCATTAATTGAAATGAAACTGAAATAAATTATAAATATTAGATAAAAAACACTTGGGCTTAAAATTACAATTAGAAATGTTGGCTCGAAAATAATATAAGTTGAAGCATTAATATTACTTTAATAATAATAATAATAATAATAATAATAATAATAATAATAATAATAATAATAATAAAATGGCAAACACATACCAAAATTACTAAAACTTAAACTAAAACTGAGAATAATATAATTTTTAGATGGAAAAGCTTGAGCTTAAAAAATAAATAAATGAAAATTACAAATGCTGGCTTGAAATAAAATTAGTTTAACTTAAAATAACAATAATAAACCTAATAAATTGACAAAACATAAAAATTAGTAAAAACCTAAACTAAAATTAAGATGACAATTGTAAAAATAAAAGCTAGCTACATAATAGTATATAAAGAACACTAAAATTACAGGATTTACATTAAATTAATGGACATGACTTAACAATGTGAAGAAAATGCGCAGATTAACGCACAGGCTTGCCTAGGGGCCCCACGTGTGCAGGGGCATTAGATTGGCCGGACTATTTTTTATTATTTTACATTTTCTTCAGCGCAAACAAACAAAAAAAAAAACCCCTCATTGGCCCATAAGAAACATCAAAGGAGGATTCTTTGCAAAGAGTCTGACATTATGAATGTCTTGTATTGTAGAATGCACGCTCAGCACGGCCAAGAGTTCATGCAATCGTTAAATCGAAACCGAAAGTAAAACGCGCACGTGCATTCAAAAGCGATTTTATATACCCTGCATTTTGAGAGCGACTCCCTGATGCACGCAAATTATGCTTCATAACATATCTAGGCTGTTATTAGTATGTAGGCTATAATAGGTTTTGTAGCTGTCTATAGCTCTGCATCATGCGTGAAAAAAAAGGTCTCTATTTGCACTTTGATGTAGAGAAAGCATTTATTGTTCGCACTTAATATGACTAAGAAAGAACTGTTATTTATTTTTTGTTATTTATACTGTTTTTATTTCTCATGTTCAATTTGTGAAAAGGAGTTCAGTTAGGAGGTCAAACATTCTAGAAGCTCATAATTCATGTACAGTTCTAAGGTCTGAAGAGACTCACATGAAATAATACAGGAGAGAAGCCAGTCAGTTAAACAAAACCTTTTACAGTGCTTGAGTGTTATTGTTTTTACTGCCTATAATAATTCATACTCAGAAAGTAGAACTGAAATGACATTTATTACAAGATGATTAGTTAAATTAATTTTTCCAGTCATGTGTTTGGTCATTGAGAATTTTTTTTTTTTAAATGTGTAAAAATCGTCTCATGTCTTGAGTTAAGTGTCGGCATTAATGATAATCAAATAACTAAAGACGAGGCGAAAAATCACTCCCTGCTCTTGACAGAATGGCATTTGCAGCTTTTATAAGAATGTATATAGTGTAAAGTGTTCCCTTCCATCACATTCACATCTGTGCAACTAATAAATAAATTACTACTACTAAGAAAGAGCACATATTTCTTCATTGATCAAGTCACTTGAATCGGCTCTTAGAATGCAACAGATTTCTGCATTTAAATTTAAAATGAACACAATTTTGTTATACCCGCAGAACCCCCTAGACTAGAGTAGCCAATGTGCACACACCACAGTCTCACAAAATCCTGTGGGGACACTGGGAATGTAGAGGAAACACTGTACAATTGGCTGTTTCAATGTGTGTGTGTGTGTGTGTGTGTGTGTGTGTGTGTGTGTGTGTGTGTGTGCCAGTTCACCTTACTTTTTGCATGTGGACTATGTATGGCACTAAATACATTTCTCCAATAAAGCATAATGATTAAGGCGGGGCCTCACACAAAGAGCAGCCTAGGGGCCCCTGACCACCTTAATCCGCGCCTGGTGAAGAATCCTTGTTGTTTTTACTACAAAGTGAAGAAAGGATAAAGCTGTTCTTGTCATTCTTTAGCAATACTATTTCCACTGCTTGGTTGTGTTACAGATAGGAAAATGTGGTAAATTAGAAATATCTTGAAATGAAATGACCCAGTGAACCTTGTCTTTTAGATGAAGAGATTACATTATCACAGGGAAGAATAAAAGTGAGCAAACTAAGCTCTAAATTTGGCACAAAATAAACACTGAAAACAGATCATTCGGAGGGAAAAGGTGCGGAGCATCTGGGTGAACCCATGAGAGCTCATGCATGTTTCATTATCAAGGGAAACAGTCACATCATCTAAAAGGCTAAGAATGAATCGCACATCAGAGAGAAAAAAAAAAAAAAAAAAACCTTTAAAAGCATCATATCCTGCATTTAATAATGATTAATATGGAAACAGCTTCAGACTGAAACAGATACAGATGTCACTGAAGTGGCTTTGTGAGAGATTTACAATTATCAAAAATGATCAGAAGTCAGGTTTCAAATCGGTCTCTTGTCTGTATAACACAAAACGTGGAAGTAGTTTAAATTACATTATGTATTATTTGTATATTTACACTATAACAAGTACATATTTTGAGCTCCAACCATGGCACAACACTCAAGTGTTGTTTTCTCTCAGGTAAACTTTCTTTATTTCTTCAGTTTTTGGTTCAAAAACCTTTTGGCTTGTGGCTAGTGGGTTAAAACCTGTTAGCTGCAACTGCGCTCATCAAAAATTAAATGTGAAAAATCCTCTACACTTTTTGTTTTCCCACAAAGTCTGACAAAGAATGAAACAATGAGAACTCAGACCACAAACTGTCAAGTCCATTGCCCCATTGTCAACAGTAATGGCAAACACAGCTTTACAGTGTAACCGTACACAAACTCAGCAACGCAAACACACACTCGTCAAACGAAACCCACGTATCACAATACTGTCAGCTGTCTGAGTGTTTCCGTACAGCTAATTCTCCAGCCCTTATCAGTCTCAGTTTAGCTTCCCGTGTCCTGTGCTGTCAAACACAGCCGCTGTTTTAAAAGTTTAATCCTGTTGTCGGTGTTTGCTCTGTGAGTCAGCAAGAACGCCAGACAGTGGTAATTAATGGCCAGATGTGCAGCCATCTTCGCTGATTAGCAATTTAACATGAGTAAGCGGTCAATTGTGACATAAACACAGACAGACGCAAACAACATCTAAATAAAAGATTACAATAGATCTGAAAAGTAAAGAGCTAATCCCCAATTTGTGCTAATTAATCTGTATCTCTGCAAATAATGCTACATCTCTTTCTTCATCATGAGAAATCAATGTTATAAATCAGGGATGAATATATTTGACCAAAATATAGTGAAATATTATTTAAAGGGGTCATATGATGCAATTTCAAATTTTCCTTTCTCTTTGGAGTGTTACAAGCTCTTGGTGAATAAAGAAGATCTGTAAAGTTGCAAAGACTAAAGTCTCAAATCCAAAGAGATATTCTTTATAAAAGTTGAGACTTGTCCACGCCCCCCTGAAACGGCTCGTTCTAACACGCCCCCACATCTCTACGTCAGTATGTGGGAAGATTTGCATAATAACACCCAGATGTTCACGCAAAGAAAGAAGGCATACTTATTATTCTCGTTGTAGTATTGTTGTTGCTGCCGCCGCCACTGCCATATTGTATAACGCTGTGTGTTTCACTGTGAAAGCGAAACTACTTTGTTTGCCTTCCAAAAGAGGACGATATCCGCTACGCCATGCCTGGAGCTGATCCATGCTGGTCGCTGAGGAAATACATCAACTTTGCACTGTGGACCGCAGAATGGGTTTTCACTGTGGATGAAGCGGAGTCCAGCCCGGGGTCGTCACATGTGGTTGCTGCAAGCACAAGGTACGCTCCTTTGTAGAATCCACCTCAAGCCGCCAGCCTCTGCTCTCTCAAGCCGCCCGCAGTTCACTCTAGACCACGGCTCACTCTAGGCTTCGGGTCTCTGTTTGCTTAAGGCCTTTGTTTGTTAAGCTGTTTCATTGAGAAAGTGAAACTACTTTGTTTTTGCCTTCCAAAAGAAGACACGACTAGTTTTATTGTTTATATCATGTTTATAATGGTTTTTATGTTTATGTCTCGTCGCTCCGGCCAGACAAGGCATCACAATATGTTAAGAGGCGTAACATTTCTGTCACACGCTTGAGGCATGTGGCCAATCACAAAGCGCTGGATAGCTGGCCAATAACCGCACACCTCGCTTTTCAGAGCGATGAGCCTTGTTAAAATTGACACGTTTCAGAAGGCGGGGCATAGAGGAGAAACAATAATGTACAGTTTGTGAAAAAAATTTTAAAAAAGTTTTTTTAAACGTAAACCGCATAAACACATTTCATCACACCAAATACACAAAATAATGTTTATTTTTAGCAGCATCTTAGGACCCCTTTAAAATTAGCTTTTCGATTTTTGTACAAGCCTAATTTAAAGTGCAATTTGATTCTGTGACGCAAAGCTTAATTTCCAGTTAATTACTCCAGTCAGTATCACATGATCTATCAAAAATCATTTTAATATGCTAATTTCCTGCTCAGGAAACATTCATCCATGTCTTGCTGCCTACTATTTTTTGTGGAAACTGTGTTATATTTTAAGATTCTTTGATGAATAGAAAGTTAAAAACTTTTGAAAACTGACTTCAGAGTGCGAGATTTTGAGAATGATAGAATATCATCATCTCTGTGTAAATTATAAAAACGGTGACGTCATGCACATGCATATTATGTGTTAAGTCTATAGACGTGTGAGTTTCTTTACAAATTGAGAGCACCAACTACTGGCCTTGAAAACAATATACACCATCATAAAATTTGTATTGGTTTTACTGGTTATAATTGGATTTGTATTGGTTTTAATGGAAACTGCAATAGACCCTGTGGGTCTCTACTGGTAATTGTGAAAAATAAATAAATCACAATGGAAAATGTCCCAAAACACACTACAGAAAACCATTTTTTAATGGTTTAATGGTTAAAAGTTGATGGTTTGTAATATTTGTAATGGTATTTGTATTTGTAGTGGAAACCATTAGAATTTTCTGTGATGGTTCTATAGGTTTTGTTTTTGTTTGTTTTGTTTTTTTTTTTTTCAGCAGGGCTGGCATGTATAATACAGCATTTTAGTCATTTTTGTGATCTACACTAAACTTAGCAAAAAGTCATATAAACATACCCTAATCTTAAGGAAAACTGTTGCTTATAATTCAAAACTCAAGAAAAGTTTTTGTTAACAGTAAAGGAAACCTGATTCTTAGCCAAAACATGTTACATTCATTTTAACACAAGTTAATATAAGACACAGAATAAAAGATTAAGTATCGCTCGCTCAGTTTTCATCATCCTTTGGGTCACATTGCCTACTACAATAACAGAATGATCAATCTTGTTGATCAAGGATAGACAACAAAACTACGTTAATGTTTGTTCATAACTTCACAGTTTATTGAGCTGTAAGAATCCCACAACCTGACCTCAGTAAGACACTGGGCACAGGAAGCTTCTCAACAGGCTGGGGAAGCTATTTATACCACCGCATGCTAATTAGCTGGCGTGCTAGAGAGGACAGCCGGAGAGCAACCAAACCAAAGAAACTCTTTGGCAGAGTGAAACCCTGATTCAAACAAGCAAATCTCCATAAAAATACTTACAAATACCATCAAATACTCTGATTGGAAATCTTTCTTGATGGTGGGGAAGTTGGATCTCCTCAGATTCTCTAAAAGTGCTGATAAAATACAATGAAACCATGTTGAGTACTTACATGTTTGTGTTGTATGTCCCTAATGATGCAATATAATAATCCCAAAATGACAGCTAAGCAGCTGATGCTGTTGATTTTCATGCATTAATGTAAAACCAAGGGCCCAAATCAAAGGAAAGTCAGTTCACCTGGCGGCCATCTAGGAAACACCTGGAAGATGCTATTTATTCTGTAAGTAACAGGCATACAGTACAAGCTTCTTTCTGCTTAAATGGAAAAAGACTGCAATCTCCAAAACAATTTGTCAGGATTATTCATAAATATTATGCTTATATATTAACTATATTTATATATAATATAAAATATAAGAATATAAATATATAAATGTATATGCATGGAAATATTTCCAATATATGCTGTTTGTGAGTATATGTATATGTACATAATAAATATACACAGCACACACACATATATTATGTAAACAAAAACATTTATTTTGATGCGATTAATCACGATTAATCATTTGACAGCACTAGTAAATACATATCAAAATTATACATATATACACACACACGTGTGTGTGTTTGTACGCAATATACATTTTATTAAACAAACATATTTTTAGTTTTGTAATTATATCTATAGGTTTTAATCTTTATTACATTATATTTTTCCCCCAAAAAGATGTTTCTGTGGTTTCAATGATTTCACAATTTCAGTAAAATAGTCTTATAGCTATAAATAAACAGTATGCAGTAAAATTAACAAGCATACTTAATACTCGTAAATGCTCAGTAAACAACAATACTTAATGATCAATAAATGTTGAGAAACAACCCTGCACAAACCCTAAGATAGTTGATTTTAAACTAAATTTTTCATCCTTGTTCCCGCTTGTATTTCAGCCCCATCCCAACAAACTTGTACAGTATGCTTTATAAAAAATGGGACAAAAGAGACTGATGTCTTGGAGAGATGTCTAACAGGAAAAATGACAGGTCCAGTGTGAGCGGCAGGGAGAAACTCTAATGTAGATTCACGGTAGCCTGCGGTGTCTTGTCAAGGGGGATGGAAGCGTACGCTCAGATACGGCGTGCTCAGGAAACATTTGGGCCAGCCGGCTCCGGGATTTCATTTTGAAGGCCGACGGATTTGATTCCACATGCCGCCCTCTCTGACAGGCAGCACCATGGGGCTGAGATGCTTTAATCCGAGGATAAACAAGAAGAAGGTGAGATTTTACCTGCTCATGCATACACAGGCACACTAAGGCAAGACAAGCATTCACTGTACCGCAGGCCAATCTCTCTCAGGCAGCCTAGGCCTCTGAAGTCACCACCAAACAGATGCTCCTGGCAAAGAACTGAGGCTTTCAACAGGTCTTCTGGGAAAAAAACAGTCAAGTGTAAAGGGTGCACATACCCAGAAATTCATGCTGAGGGTGTATGCGTTAAAAAATGGAGGCAAGGACCTTCTCTGTTCAAAGGGTAGAAGTAGGTCACATTTCCAGGTGTCTGACACTATGTGTGCTGCATTAGCAAAACACAAAATGAAAAAGTACAAAACTGAGCTGTAGTTTTGAGCTTACACTGTTTGCTGACTTTCTGACACAGTGAGCATGTAAAAAAAAGCTTACACTGTTTATATATATATATATATATATATATATATATATATATATATATCTATTTTTTTTTTTTTTTTATATAAGCCTGGGAATCTATTCCCATTTGTCATTAGCAAAGTCATTTTTTTTTATTACTGCAGTCACTCACTTGTGTTTAGGGTAAACATAGTATTTGTGCAGAATAAAAAGTGGCACATCTTTGATTGGTCTTGTGATGTGCCTCTTGGCCTGTTCCACTTTAGCCAGCTATGAGAGTTGGTCTTTGAGAGTTGCGTAATTTTAAACACATGCCATGAACTATAAAAATGTCTCTTGGTTTCCCCTTTCTGTTATTCCTATTGATTTGTTGTTATTTTTGGTTGTTGAATTTTTGTTATTTCTATTGGTTTGTTGTTATTTTTGGTTGTTTCTTGATTGATCTTTTCCTTTTTTTTTTTTTTTTTTTTTTTTTTTTTTTTTATTGTTTTTTTGTTGATTGTTTTTTTTGGTTTTGGGTGTATTAGTTTGGGGGGTCATATGATGTTCTCCCCTTGTGATTTTTTTAAGATTCATGAAACCCCAGCTCTGCATATCATGAAAAGGTTCTTTTGCATGTCATCTGAATCTTTAACTCTAAACACTTGCAACATGCCTGATTCAGATAATCAGACTGCTCGTTAGAGAAAGTGTGCTCCGTGCATGAGCTGTGTTCCCATTGACATGGTCTCTACATAGAGTTCATTGCTCCCTACTCCCTGAGCAGGGGAAATCTGTTGAAGATTAACTCACTTCAGAACATTCATTTATGGATTTGCGCTGCGCACCATCTTCACACACGGGCAAGTGTGACATCATATACCTCTGTAAATTCATGTCACACACACTTCAATGCACTTTGAATGGAACATATATGTTTTCTTCCAACTGGAACCATGGCGGAATAACATCCTGTGATGTCCACTTCACAGGGCACTTACGTTTGAATAGAACAAACATCTAAACCCATAAGAGAAACATACAAAATGTGCAGAGCAGGGGGGTGAGAGGACTGGAATTGAGAACCGCTGCTCTACACTGCTCAAAATTCATGTTTGAATCATCAGTGGCAAATCCTTTACATATGTAAATATACTTACAGGCTGTCAGAAGTACCTGCATTGTAGTCTTCTCTCCCAGGATCAGGAAACAGTCCTCCATAAAATGCGGTGCACACATCTAAATATTTGGGTTGAACTGTTCTGGAACAGTGTTGTAAATACAACTTAACCACTGATTTCTAGTTGTGTCCTCTTTTGGAAGGCCAAACAAAGTATTTTCGCTTTCACAATGGCAACAGCAAGAATCAAAATTATGCCTTGTGAACATTTGGGCGGCATTATGCAAATCTTCCCACATCATGACGTAGACATGTGGGGGCGTGTTTAAATGAGGTGTTTTAGGAGGGCATGGACAAGTCTTAACTTTTATAAAGAATATATCTTTGGGTTTGAGACTTTAGTTTTTGCAACTTTAAGGATCTTATCTATTCACGAACAGCTTGTAATACTCCAATGAGAAAGGAAAACCTGAAACCGCATCATATGACCCCTTTAAGTTTAGAATTTATTTTGTTTGCAGGCCTGTAAATTATGTTAAAAGTTGACCTCATTATTTATTGTTTGTGTTAATTATCTTTTACTCCTGCTTTCTTTATTTCATTATTATGTCTTATAAATGTTATTTTCACTAATAAATATTTCTTTGCTATGCTATTGTTCTCATTGCCTCCCTCATTTGTAGTGATTGTGAGCTGGCCGTGACAAATATGGGGGCTCGTCCGGGATTAACGAATGTAGCCTTACATGATACAGGTCAAGTTTTGAGTCTGAGACTTGGAGTGACACTGAAAGAGACATTTAATTTGTGATCACATAAAATAAACTAGGATATCTTGTTTATGAATGAAATGAATTAAAATAAGGAGTCATGTTGTTTGTTCAGTGCAAGATGTGAGTCAGTCTTGTTCAACAAGAATAAAAAGTGGATGTGAATCCCATTGTATTAAATGTGTGTGTAAAAATGACATTCTACTGTAAATGATTCAGTGTTTCTAAACAAATCAATTTGATAGATTCAAAGGCCCATGATACTCAAAAAACAATCAGAGATCATCATTGCAAGGGTCATCAAATGTATCTAGGAATTAAATAGAACGAATCTTTTTGGTCAATTTAATCAAAAGATTCAAGTCCAATGAATTAAATTCACAATCGCTGTGTCAATACAGATAATTAAAACCTCTGTAAAAATATACTGTCTAAGCTCATGTATCAATTTCTCTGAAACCACAATGCTGTGCATTTTTAGACAGGCTGCTCTTTAGTTTGCTAGTTTTCTTCTGCCTCCATATAGCGCTAAGCTCATCACGGAAAGCCAGTGGACTTTGCTGTCTTCCATTTCCATCACGCTTTATCCCTTTTCTCTCTTTCAGTCCCAACACATAAACACAAACATAAAAATGCTGGTGTTTGAGCCAATGAACCAAATCAAGGTCACACTCTTATCTCCAGGCCACATGACCCACCCCAGACCCTCAGGGCAGCTTGCGTCCCTCTGTGACTCATAATCATGCACTGGGCTGAGCCTTCGAGTCATGATCCCCTCTCATTTCACGTATCCCTGAGCTGAAGCAAGCTTGCATCCAAAAGCACTGCTGGTAGAAAACGCTTTATGGCTTTTTATACCAGAACTAGTTGCTTTTTAGTGGCTTAGAATTTAAAATAGGGAAGGTAATGGCATGGTTTATTCCTGAAAGTGATATGGAGAAGGAGAAAACACTTTAGGAAACACATATGATAACTTTAACAAACAGGCAAAATTACGAGATATTGTTATTGCATATATTTATTCCAATCTAACGAGATGTTTATCACTGCAAACAGATTACTGAGTAAATGATGACCGAATTTTGAACTATTCCTCAAAGTATATGCTGTTATTTTTCTTAGGAATGTGATCAAGATTACAAAAATGGGTCTGTACAAGGAAAACCACCTTTTGTAGAACAGTAGCAATTTGGGGTCATGCAAACACCATGGCTGTGCACTTGATCTCTCAGTGACTGCAGTATGAGTACAGTCTGTTTGGTTCAATTCTGAATCCATCCCTATTCTTTACCACAATTCTGCTGTTTACTTTCCCAAGGCATTGTAGCTACACAAACAATTGGGGCTAGAACGGGCCAGTGTGAGAGGTCACATTTTGACCTGTTGAAAAACAGGCAGTGTCGCCTTTTGAAGTTAAGTTCCGAACAAACCCAAGACTCAATAACTAAGGGCAGCATAAAAAGGCAGATGTTTGACTAGTAGGTTACTGCAAAAGGAATTTATTGAAAGTAGCACAAAGTGCAGTCAACTATTAAAGCTTATTTCCGTCACAGAATAAATAAGTAAAAAGATATGGAGAAAAAAAAAAGAGAAGAAATGTCCAAATTGTGAGATTTAAACTCACAATAATTGTGAGATAAAAAGTTGCAATTTATGTAATTGGATTAATAATCTTAAAATTATAACTTTTTCTTACACTTGCAACATTTCATCTAAGAATTGTGAAATGTTAACTTAAAATTGCAAGTTTCTCTAACACAATTGTGAGATATAAACTCAGAATTAAGGGGAAAAATCTGAATTGTGAGATAAAGTAACAATATATTTTTAATCTGTTTATATCTCGAAATCAGAATTTATATCTCAAGTTGTCAAGTTATGAATTCACAATAAGACTCAGAATAAGTCTCAGAATTGCGATATATTAACTCACAATTGCAACTTTATTACTCCCAATTGTTTTTATTCGGTATTTATCTTACATTTGCTTGCTTAGAACTGCAAGATTTTAACTCACAATCATGAGATATAAACTTGCAACAGTTAACACTTTGCAATTCTGAGGGAAAAAAGTATTGTGGGATATAATTGAAGAGGGTTTTTATATAATTTTTGAATTCGATGATTTTTTTTTTGTTTTTTGATTTTTGTTTTGTTATTCCATAGTGGAATTAGGATTTTATTTTGTTTTTTGTATATTATTTTTTTTGTTTGACTGCATTTTCAACTATCATTCTTCTCAGTGTCATTTTATTCCTCAGAATTCAATTTTTTTTCTTTCTGAAATCAATGGAAATGCAGAAAACGTCAGGGCCTGGTGATGAGTAAATGTCCACACACACACATACATCCAGAAAACATACACCCTGACTAATCATCTCTTTAGCGCGTAAAGTAACCGATTTGAGAAAGTGTTCAGACTATCTCCTTTCATCCGTCCTCCCTTTCTCAGACATGGCAGACACATATTAACTTCCAAATTGAGTTCGGAAACAGCTTAGGCATTATAATGCTTCACAAAAGGGGTCTTTTCAGGCATTCAAACGGAGAAAATCAGGGTGGCTCTGCTTATTTCAATTTAATTCAAGAATTGCACTCTTCATGGACAATTTAACACAGCCGTGCTGTATTTTTTTTATTTTCCCCCAGATCTTCGGACAGCAGAGCCGCATGCTTCCTGCGGGGTGAAGGCTGAAACAAGCATTAGACAGTCTGTTTGCTGTTTGGGGAATAAGACGGCAATATCCAGTCGAAATGTCAACAACAGGCAACAATATAATACTCCCACATACCAACTTCAATCCCTGTGGGCGTTGTAAAAGGGAAGTGACATTTACGAAACAATGCCAGCAAATACCATGTGACCAAAGATGGAAAGCAACTCAGAAAGCACCTCGTTTTAGTGTCATCGGGAAAATTGGTGCATATGCTAACAAGGGTGACTTCAATATTTTAATTCCACATGATGTCTTGGTTAAAAAGAGCCCAGTTCTTCCCTGTCTGTTGTGTGGTCCGCCGGGATTGGCTGTTTTTGTGCTCCTGTCTGGTCGTAATGAGGCCCACAAAGGCACTGTGAAGACAGACGAATATTTTCCTTAACGTTGATGAATAGCTAGCATGAAACCATGGCTAGCTCTATAGACTGCAGTGAACATTAACATACTACTATAAAGAAACAGTGAGCCGAATAATTGCATAATATTTCTCATAAAATTTATAGGAAAATAAATATTAAGTATACATATTTATGTGCATATTTCTGTATTATTATATACATTTTTACATCATGTTTTACATAACATAATAATTTTTACAATAATATTTTGCTGAAAATATATATATAAAAAAATCATTATATTTCCACAATAAATAAATATGTATAAATAATAATGTTTAATATATGCCATATATATATATATATAAAAAAAAAATGCTTTATGTTTTAAACCGTGTGAAGTTGCATATATATTTTGGATTATCAGTTGAATTAAAGTGTTATGAATAGTTCAAATATTATGGAAATCACTTCAATTATTTTCTCTTTTAAAGACAAGTCTTATATAAAAAGGTCACTTTATTATACGTGTTTACAATAGGTTAGCATTGAAGACTCAAAATGTATTTAATTTTATGATACAAACCTAATTTATAATATTGAACCAAATATAAACAATTTTTATATTATTAAATCTAATGTATTAAACCTATAATAATATTAAATCTAAATAAACCTAAAATAATAAACCTAATATATAACTAAATATATTGAAAAATAAATGATAGCCATAAAAATATCTACTGCTGACACATTTTGCATATGATTTGTACGCTTTGCACGTATAAGAATCTGTGTTGCGGCACTTGTTCCTGGATGAACTCACATCCACCTGCTCACTTGACAGGCAGATGGAAAAGATGCACAGTCACAAGTGATGCGAAGGGGCCGCTATGATGGGAATACGGGAGTGTGTGTGCACACAGTTCCAGACATGATGGTAGTAACACACCCATTATTCCAAAGCAAAGCTGTGTGACGGCACGCGGCCTCCAAGCGGTGTGGCGTCATGATCGATGGTGGCCATTAATCACGCCAGTGCCACGGTTGGAGATTGATGTGCAGAAATTCAAA
This sequence comes from Cyprinus carpio, assembly GCF_018340385.1. Lineage (NCBI taxonomy): Eukaryota > Metazoa > Chordata > Actinopteri > Cypriniformes > Cyprinidae > Cyprinus > Cyprinus carpio. The sequence continues at coordinate 8,139,456 of NC_056621.1, forward strand.
TCTTCAAGCAGCGTTTTGAAAATTAAAGCAGCGAGGCAAGGTTAGGATCCTTCCCGATGATGCTGAATGAGAGGGAATTATACTGAGCCTTGAGGAACCCCAGTAGCAAGTTGTTGTGACTTAGAAACTTCACCCCTCCAAGACACCATGAAGGATCTATCAGAAAGGTAGGAGTTAAGCCACTGGAGAGCTGTTCCAGAGATGCCCATCTTTCTGAGGGTGGACAGGAGAATCTGGTGATTAACAGTGTCAAAAGCAGCAGACAAGTCCAGCAAAATGAGAACTGAGGGATTTTGAAGCTGCTCTTGCCAGTCGCAGGGCTTCAGTAACCGAGAGCAGGGCAGTCTCAGTTGAGTGGCCACTTTTGAAGCCAGATTGGTTGCTGTCCAGGAGGTTGTTCTGTACAAGAAAACATAGAGAGCTGGTTGAACACAGCTCTCGTTCGAGTGTCTTTGCAATGAATGGAAGAAGGGATACGGTCTGTAGTTTTCTAGAAGTGCTGGATTTAGAGATGGTTTCTTCAGCAGTGGGCTTACCCGAGCCTGCTTAAATGCTGAGGGAAATGTTCCAGAGTGAAGAGAGGAGTTGATAATGTGAGTAAGTGAAGGTATGACTGAAGAAGAAATCGCTTGAAGGAGGTGAGTGGGGATCGGATCCAGTGGGCAAGTAGTAGGATGACTGGACAGGATAAGTTTGGAAACGTCCGTCTCTGAGAGTGGAGAGAAGGAGGAGAACGAGTGAGCATTAGTCGCTGTGAAGTTATCCTCAGTCTGCGAGTGTGGAGAATTGGTCACTGATGGTTCTTGTCTTATTCGTGAAGAAATTTACAAATAGGTAGCAATTGAAGACTCAAAATGTATTTAATTTTATGATACAAACCTAATTTATAATATTGAAACCAAAGTATAAACAATTTTTGTTAGTAAATCTAATGTATGAACCTATAATAATATGAACTCTAAATAAAACCTAAAATAATAAACCTTAAACTATATATAAATAGTATTGAAAAATAAATGATAGCCATAAACAATATCTACTGCTGACACATTTTGCATTATGTGATTTGGTACGCTTTGCACGTATAAGAATCTGTGTTGCGGCACTGTTCCTGGATGAACTCACATCCACCTGCTAACTTGACAGGCAGATGGAAAAAGATGCACAGTCACAAGTGATGCGAAGGGGCCGCTATGATGGGAATACGGGAGTGTGTGTGCACACAGTTCCAGACATGATGGTAGTAACACACCCATTATTCCAAACGCAAAGCTGTGTGACGGCACGCGGCCTCCAAGCGGTGCGGGCGTCATGATCGATGGTGGCCATTAATCACGCCAGTGCCACGGTTGGAGATTGATGTGCAGAAATTCAAATCCTTCAAGCAGCGTTTTGAAAATTAAAGCAGCGAGGCAAGGTTAGGATCCTTCCCGATGATGCTGAATGAGAGGGCTGGGAACAATGAGCTCCCTGGGGTAAAAGAATCTCAAGCAGAGGTTGAGGGAGCTTCTTTTAACCTTTGAACCGCCAGCTGTCACAGACACCTGAGTGCTGCCTAGTCAACACGAGCAGGCAGAAGAGCGGAAGAAACAGCTAAATAAAACTCCTCACTCAACTTCGACCAATAAAAGGTTTATAGGCCTATGTATGTATTATTACAGTACACTATAATTAAAATCATAAAAATAATTAAAACTCCTCACTCAATTACACAAATAACAAAAAGAAAACTATTATCATATTAATATAGGGCTATATATATAGTGTATATATTATATATATCTATATATAACCTATACAGACGGATGTTGTGCTAACTGTGTTAAGAGTTTAGGAAAATTGTTAAAAGTATTGAAAAAATTGTCATAGCAGTTGTAAACATCTGTAAGCACGTAAGTGTCTGCACACCAGATGGCTGTGTTTGATCAATAGGTTTATATGTGTAGTATTTTGGAAAGCAGTGTCTTGAAATGGCAAAGAAGTGACAATGATAGATTTTTATATCTAATGTAGAGAAGTGTGTTTAGTGTGAGGCTGAGAATGTGCTTATAGTTGTGCAGATCTGAGCTGAGGTTTTGCTCTTTGAGTGTAAGGTTTCACTAGCTGTGTGTTATTTTTAATATTAGTGTGCAAGCAATCGCAAAAAAACTGTAAATACAAATAAATCTATTCTACCAACATTATTTATGCTTTAAACTAATTCTCAAGGTCTTTTGTATTTGTAATTGTGTGTTGTGTTTTGTAAAAAGTGTTTTATGAAATTGAAAACAGAGTCAAAGGCTAAGAATTAGTGTATGGTTCTGCAGATTTGGTGTGTGGTTTTGGTGTTTGAGTGTCAGCTTTCAGAAATTGGGTGACAAGTAAAATGTTTGTGTAAGCAGTTGAAAAAAAAAAACTGTAAACATACAGAGATTCAAAAATGTTATGCACCCATTTTTTTTTTCTTCTGGTTTTTCAGGTAAATTGGGACACACATTTCTTTTTTTTTATCTCTGACCTTACAAAATACTATTTCCTACAGCAGGACATTGTACAAATAATGTTCTGCAATAGAAAGTCTTCAGAATTTAAAATAATAAAAATAGACATACTAGTGTTTTGTTTTAACTCATCAACAGCTAACGTTTATTGACTTCAACAGAAGCATACATGTAAAGAATTATTAGTTTATAGTTGTCATTTTCCTTTTGTAAGTATTTTTCTAGATGTTATCCATGTTTTATTTGTCAATGACATGCAAGCAAAAAAAAAAAAAAAAATGTATTCACTCCTTCCTGTCACATGAGGCTGTCAAGTTCCTACCCCTACTTCCAGGAAGCATGGCGAAGGCAAACCCTCCTAAAGAAATTTTTATATATATATATATATATATATATATATATATATATTATATAATATATATATATATATATATATATATATATATATATATATATACACATACACACACATATACACACATACATACATGTGCCTATTATATTCATTACACACAGACTGAAATATTACAAATGTTTATTTATTTTAATTTTGATGATTATAACTGACAACTAAGGAAAATCCGAAATTCAGTATCTCAGAAAATGACAATATTACTTAAGACCAATACAAAGAAAGGATTTTTTGTTTTGTTGGTTATATGTGAATGATAATGAAAATGATTAGTATGAGCATGTACAGCACTCAATACTTAGTTAGGGCTCCTTTTGCCTGAATTACTGCAGCAGTGCGGCGTGGCATGGAGAGTCGATCAGTCTGTGGGCACTGCTCAGGGGTTATGAGAGCCCAGGATGCTCTGATAGTGGCCTTCAGCTCTTCTGCATTCTTGGGTCTGGCATATCGCATCTTCCTCTTCACAATACCCCATAGATTTTCTTTGGGGTTAAAGTCAGGGGAGTTTGCTGGCCAGTTAAGAACAGGGATACCATGGTCCTTAAACCAGGTACTGGTAGCTTTGGCACTGTGTGCAGGTGCCAAGTCCTGTTGGAAATCTGCATCTCCATAAAGTTGGGCAGCAGCAGGAAGCATGAAGTGCTCTAAAAACTTCCTGGTATATGGCTGCGTTGACCTTGGACCTCAGAAAACACAGTGGACCAACACCAGCAGATGACATGGCACCCCAAACCATCACTGACTGTGGAAACTTTACACTGGTCCTCAAGCAACCTGAACTGTGTACCTCTCCTCCTCTTCCTCCAGACTCTGGGACCCTGATTTCCAAAGGAAATGCAAAATTTACTTTCATCAGAGAACATAACTTTGGGACCACTCAGCAGCAGTCAGTCCTTTTTGAAGCGAGACACTTCTGACGCTGTCTGTTGTTCAAGAGTTGCTTGACACAAGGAATGCGACAGCTGAAAACCATGTCTTGCATACGTCTGTGTGTAGTGGTTCTTGAAGCACTGACTCCAGCTGCAGTCCACTCTTTGTGAATCTCCCCCACATTTTTGAATTGGTTTTGTTTCACAATCCTCTCCAGGGTGCGGTTATCCCTATTGCTTGTACACTTTTTCGACCACATCTTTTCCTTCCCTTTTTACCTCTCTATTAATGTGCTTGGACACAGAGCTCTGTGAACAGCCAGCCTCTTTTGCAATGACCTTTTGTGTCTTGCCACGCTTGTGCAAGGTGTCAATGGTCGTCTTTTGGACAACTGTCAAGTCAGCAGTCTCCCCCATGATTGTGTAGCCTACAGAACTAGACTGAGAGACCATTTAAAAGGCCTTTGCAGGGTTTTTGAGTTAATTAGCTGATAAGAGTGTGGCACCAGGTGTCTTCAATATTGGTATCTTCAACCTTCTCACAATATTCTAACTTTCTGAGATACTGAATTTGGGATTTTCCTTAGTTGTCAGTTATAATCATCAAAATTAAAAGAAATAAACATTTGAAATATCAGTCTGTGTGTAATGATAGAATATAATATACAAGTTTCACTTTTTGAATGGAATTAGTGAAATAAATCAACTTTTTGATGATATTCTAATTATATGACCAGCACCCGTATTACAAAAAAAAAAAAAAAACACACACACACACACACATACACTTAAATATAGATAATTATGGATGATCTCTGTGGTATGTTGAATAATAAAAAAAATACAAATTTTAGGAAATCTAGAATTGTTTGTATACTTAGTCAAAAGTCCAAGAGGCAACTATAGGTGAGCAAATGACTTGGGGTATACTGTGTTAATAGGTTAATAAATTAAGGTTATTGGTCTTGTTTAGTGTTTGTTTGCACTTTGTTCTGCACTACTGTATGTTCCACCACTTTAAGACAAATGGATTTGTTGTGTTTTCTTATTCAAGAGATTATAAGCTACAGTGTATGCAACTTCTTTTTGGTTTGCATCGAATGTTCTTCGACTTTTATGCATAATAAATTTGTTTATGAATAAAGATTTATCCGTTGAAAGCAGTTATTTTGTTAGTTAGATAGTTAGATGCCAAATGCTGTCCTCCTATTCAAATTTGACATTGAATGGGTGCATACAACATATTTGCCCAACGGCAACTATAGTTACAGCACATTTAAATACGATTTTCAAGGAAAAAAAAAAAAAAAACCTGGGGAAAATAAATGCAGAACATGTTCACTTAGGACACTATTAACATGAATACATATGATACAAATTTATATTTTTGGTTAAAATACTGTTTATATTAGAATTTAAATCTTAAAGGGGTCATATGATGCAATTTAAATTTTTCCTTCCTCTTTCGAGTTTTTCCTTGCTCTTTACGAGTGTTGAAGGTTTGTTGAGGTGCACAGACTTTTGTATAGATTCTCAGAAATATATTGTTTTTTTAAGTTAAGATTCAACCACACCCACCTAAAACGGCTCATTCTAACACCCCCCCACATCTACGTCACAATGTGGGAAGATTTGCATAACACCACCCAAATGTTGATTCAAGGAAAGGAGGGGTGGCTTTTATTTTAGTTTTTGTTTTGACGGCCATGTTGTGGAGTTGCTGTGTGTTTTGTTGTGAAAGCAAAACTATTTTGTTTGGCCTTCCAAAAGAGGACACAACTAGAATTCAAACGTGAGTTTTAAGCATGTAGAGTAGCACTTGTTGTTTGTCATTTCTCCGATCACAAATTCAGACATGGTTTTGTTTAAGCAGCCCGAAACTCAATGCAACGTGTAAAAATACAGTACAACTCATTATAATCAGTAATTATATCCCCACTGGATTCAACAAATGGCTCATTTGTAATGGGTTTTATTGGTTTTGTCTCGTCATGCCGGGAGACAGCATCACTGTATGTTAAGGGGCGTAAAAATTCTGTTACATGCTTGAGGCATTCGGCCAATCACAACACACTGGATAGCTGGCCAATCAGTGTATCTTGCTTTTCAGAATGAGTGAGAGTTTTGTAAAAATCAACACGTTTCAGAAAGCCGGGGCATAGAGGAGAAAGAATAATGTACATTATGTGGAAAATGTGTTTTTTTTTTTTTTTTTTTTTTAACACCTTGCATAAACACAAACTTAAATACTAGTTGATTAACATTAAGACCACGGGCACCATTATTCAGACCTTCCACTTCCAGCCACTTGATGGGTAACCCGGCATATTTTTTAAAGCAAAACATTCAAAAAAGCTTTTAATAACCCCACTATTAGCTATTTATTAAAGCACAACACAAAACAAAAGCTTTCGTCCCACTTTTTTTTTTTTTTTAGCTTTTGTCCCACTTTAGCTTATTTAACTGAAATTCATTTTTATAAAATTTAAAAATATAGGTTTATGTAGTTTTTAATATATTAATATGAATAAATAAAATTTGGATATGAAAAAAAATTAGAGATTAAATAAAGCTAAACAAGCCTTAACTAAAATTAAAATGGAAATTATAAAATATTATATAAAATATAAATATAATGGATAATGTCCTAGCAGAAAACTACCAGTAAAATATTTTATAAAATATAAATATAATAAATACAAACTAAATGTTTTTTATTATTAATAAAAAATTAAAAAAGTATCAGAATAACACTGATGAGAATAACTATTTACAATTATCTAATTAGTGACAAAAGTATACTCTGCAACCTATTACTTACAGTATTTCCATAATCCGATATTTTTAAGTGAAACAGGAAAAAGAACAAAATGTGATTTTATCCATCTGGAATTGATTGGCTTTTAGAAAAGTAAGCAATAGCCTACATATCAGAATGAAGCCAGGTTATTTCACTGTTCAGTCATGCATGTCCACATCTTGTCACTTCCCATAAGGACCAACTGTGAGTTCTGACCTTTTACTGGGACAAACAATAACACAGCAGATAGATCTTGCACTGACCATATACTTCATTAAAATGACCATGGTTTACCTTCAACACCGCAATAAATTTGGTTCCATTTGAATCAGGATGCTGCATACATGCATCAAGTCCGCTCACACTGTTACTTAGTTTCCAGATTTGACGTCTGAGATGGGTTATGGCTAAGCTCAGCAAGAAAACACGGATGCATTTCCGCAGTCTCAATAATTCAGACTCCTGCTTTTCCAGGTCACAGAGACATTTACGGTTATTCCCGCCACCACTTTGGCAGGAGGTGCTGGTTCAAAGCCTCGCCACTGAGAGAAATGTTTTACAGTGGGATATAAAGCAGGGAAGCCGACGGGAGGTGTTCGACATCATCGCTAATAAACCTTTGAATCAAAGAAAACAGAAATGGAACCAGAAAGGGAGTGAATGTTTCTGGGAGATTTACCATGGCAGTTCTAAAACTGCCTGCACGGTGACAAAGAAAAAGAAAGTCACTTGAAAAAAAACATTACACGCTCTTGTGATCTCCGCTCTTCAAATGCGTGTCAGGAGCAAAACGCTAAACTCATCAGAGGTGATGATATCGCTCATTCTGCCGAGGGCCCACGGCATTGATTCCAGTTTTGCTTTTCCATAAACTGCCTAGTTCTAGAGGGCCCTATAAATTTAGTTGGTCGGTATCTAAGGAAAAAGACAGTGTTGCACGCTATTAATTTAAAAGATTTGGCAAATGGATTCCCCCCCGCATCGCAAAACATCTTAAACTTTACTAAGGGCTTATTATGTTACATGTCCTGTCCTTTCTTTCTCCTGAATTACATATATGGCTTACTGAGAGGCTGTTAAGGGTAAATTTATTCTTTGGACTGAGGGGAAAGACATATTTAGTCATCTGCAGAAGTCTCTAAAATGTTATGCCTTCAAGCAGTGTTAATAGTCTCAAACAAGCCTTTTATATTAAATTGTTTCGCGAGCCTTAAAGAGGCACAGACGTTTCCCCTTATTAGGACATGGCCTCACGCTTTGTGTGGATTATTCTTCTTTAGTTTAGTGCATGTACATATTGCTTCACTCAGCCTCTTTCTGAAGAAGGGCTTAAGGGTAGATATTATAAGCGAAAGAACAGAAAAACACTCTTGTTCAGGTTTCAGAATATTTTCTTATGTCAGAAAACTGAAGTGTCTTATTTGGCCACACAAGTATATTTAGCAAAACAACAAGGGACAATGAAAGAATTTGCTTTTAAAGCAAAAATAATAAGTCTAAAATGAAAAATGCATAAGTTATAAAAAGATAGAGTTGTCAAACGATTAATTGTGATTAAATCACATCCAAAATAAAAGTTTGTTTACATAGTATTGTCAAGTTATCTAGGGATACTCAGCCTCAATGTCTGCCCAAACTTGAAAAAAAAAAAAGGCTTCAATCAACTTCAGAGGGTGCATGGAATAACTCAAAACATCTGATTCATCATCATTGAAGCAATTTATTAAATCTTTCAGCAACAACTTGATCTTCCTTTGCTACTTTTCGGAGTTTAATTCAGATGCTTAGCTTAATAACCTATACAGTGAAAATATATAAATATGAGTCACTACACACAGTAATACAGTCATTTAAGGATGTTTAACTCATTTAAATTACAACCAATGTTACAAGAATACTCACACAATAAATAAATAAATAAATAAATAAATAAATAAAAAAATATGTTTATGTGTTTTTAATTAAACAAATATAAACAAACAAACAAACAACAACAATTACGTATAAATAAATAAATAAATAAATAAATAAATAAAGTACATATAGTACATAACAGTTCAACAGCAACACTAAATCAAATGCATTTACTGCACTTGGATTGTCAAACAACTTGCAAGACATTTACAATTGGTCTTTTAAACAGTCTGTATTCACTAAAAAAAAAAAAAAAAAGAGAAAAAAAAAAAATTGTCTTTTCTACCAGTACCATCTCAAAACTTGATGAACATATTGTGGTTTTCCCCAGCCGTCTTTGAACAAACTTAACATGTGGTTTACTCCAAACTCAATGGCTAAATCCATACAAGCTTTAGCAATCTTTCTCTTTTGGTTTTATACCAGTACCAAAACCAACTTGGGTAGGAGAGGTACATTCACTTTGCCAACAGAGATCCCTCTGCACACTGATAATCAACCAAGCACACCTGGTTCTATTTAACATGTGAAGTTTTGATGGCCAATCAGCTTCCTTATTTCCTACAGGTTATACTGCGTGTTCACAACCAATAGATTTGCTGTTTTTGATCAAGGTTAATTTCATTTTATCAGATAGACATTTCCTTACTTTAATAATGATGAATATATATTTCACTCAATTCCTAAATGAACTTAACAAGTATATGTGTGTGTACTGTGTACATTTATTATGTATATATAAATACACACCCATGCATGTGTTTCATTTATATATTAAATATATTAATATATAATATAAATTATATGAATAAGTCAAGTCAAGTCAATTTATTTATAGAGCACAACATTACCATAACCATTGTTGATCCAAAGTGCTTTACAATAAAAGGTTACCTAAAAAGCAACAGAGATTAAAATTAAAGGGGAAAGAGATAGAATATAAAATAAAATAAAAATGTATATTAATAAAAAAAAAACATCAAAAGTTCAGTACAGAGCATCACTCAAATGCAAGGGTGTAAAAATGAGTCTAAGTTTGATTTAAAAACACAGAGCGATGGAGAGGCCCTGATATTAAAGGGTAAACTGTTCCAGAGTTTAGGGGCAGCAACAGCGAAAGCTCTGTCACCTCTGGATCTACAACAAGAACGAGGGACAGATAAAAGAAGCTGGTTCCAAGATCTTAATGACCTATAGGTTGTATACTGTATGGCTGGATAAGGTCACAGATATAATCCAGGGTTGACTTATGCAGTGCCTTATATACGAAAAGAAGGACCTTAAAATCAACTCTGAATTTGATATGGAGCCAGTGCAATGAAACAAAAACAGGGGTAATATGCTCCCTCTTTTTTGTTCCTGTCAACAATCTGGCTGCCGCATTTTGAACCATCTGAAGCCGAGATAGAGTGCTTTGAGGAAGGCCGACGTACAGAGAGTTACAATAGTCCAGTCTTGAAGACATTAGTGTGTGGATGACAATTTCAAGATCTTTTCGAGAGAGAAAATGTTTTACTTTCGCAACAGATCTGAGGTGGAAGAAGCTACTCTTTACAACCGTGTTAACATGCTTGTCAAATTGTAGAAATGGATCGAAATGGACCTCTAGATTGTTTACATGGGGTTGTAAGTTATCACTAAGGGAGCCTAACCTACTTGTAAGAGTAGTATTGAGTGCGGCGGGGCCTAGCAAAAGCACCTCACTTCGTCAAAACATGAGAAAAGAAGTTGTAAAGAAGAGTCATTTTTGAGTTTGACTGGAAGGTAAATTTGTAGGTCATCGGCGTAGCAATGATAGTTAATACTATATTTCTGGAGAATGGAGCCTAGGGGAGGGATGTAGGGTGGGGAGAGTAAAGTGAAGGGAATAGAACCCTGAGGAACACCATAAGGGACGGGCACAGAAGGTGACGTGAACAACTCAATATTTACTGAACACATCCTACCTTTTAATAAGAGGTGAACCACTGTAATGCCGTGCCTAGAACCCCTACTACATTAATAAAATATATATATTAAAAAAGTAAATATACGTGTGTTTATATATACATAATAAATATACACAGTACACATAGATATATTAGATACATAGATATATTATGTAAATAAAAACTTTTATTTTTGATGTGATTAATTGCGATTAATCGTTTGACACCATTAAAATAATTTATTATAATAACACAACAACACTTAATAATATTAAATATTTAATGAATAATTATTTACATAATATGATTAATGACTGATATATGTAGCAAGATAATTAACATTTTGTAAATAAACCATATATCATGAATGTTGCCAAAGACTTTTTTTCAAACAAAGATTATTAATTGTAGCATATTAAAAGTATTGTATAATGTATATTTTCTTTTATCTCTTTGACATCCAATGTTTCTAGCAGATGAGCTGTGTGCTTCAAAAATGAATACTTTTAATCAAGAAGCCGCATTTGATGAATGAATCTAATTTAGCTGCATTCTTATTCTGATTTGTAGGACTAATTAAAGTCCTTGACATAGATGAGCATGGATGAATATATTGTTATAATTTTTATCATAAGGTGCAGAAATGCAATCACTGTCAATAAAAGGTCATTGTTACTGGTCAATGAAGCAAAACCGCAGTGGTGGATTGAAGGAGGAGCTGTTTCTGAGCTCATGGCCGTGTGGGAAACTGTCATCTACCCAGACCAAGTGAAATATGTTGAGATAATCCAGGAAGAGCTTTCTATATTATTTTAACATTGTTTCTGGCACAATAGGAGCCTTTAGCCACTATTAACTCATTCATTCCCACTGTATCCTTGACTAAGGGTCCCTCTGGAAAACTGTAACCATTAGGAGCTGAAAAAGAGTCAAATAAAACTATAGAAAGAAGCTGCAGATGCTCCCAAATATGCACAACAAGCTCCCCAACACTCCTCTCAAAAGTCAACTTATCAAGTCTAGTTCAACAAAATGTGTAGGAGTTGAATATGCAGCTATATCCCTACATTGTAATACAGTATTAGGTATATAATGCCAAAAAAATAAACCAAAATTGTATTGATTATGGCCTTAATAAATAAATAATTAATATTAATAAATGACACACATGATTAATATTTATACTGGAATTAAAACAAATTAAAGGTAAATTAAAACAATAAATAAAAATATTAAAATACAAATATTTGATGAGTGTGGATTTCAAATATATGAATTATACATCAATAAAAAAAATAATAAATTTAATAAAATAATAATACTTAATATTAATAAATTAATAATAAAATAAAAATAACTGCTAATATTATTTATTAAAATTATATTAAATTACTTAAATAATAAAACAAATAATTATTTATAATTATTATATTAATATTTTTTAAATAAATAATAAAACAATTTTTAGATATTTAATAGTATATAAAAAAAACACATTATTTATTATTTATGTAGTATTTCATGTTTATTACATGATCAGCGTATATGCTACATTTTTTACAAGGACCAACAGTACTTAATGAGTGTGCTTTAAATGCCCTTGTAATAAATAAGAAATAATGACTATTAGTAATACAAGTTTACATTTAATATTATATTATATATATATATATATATATATATATATATATATATATATATATATATATATATTTATAAAATAAATATTAAATATGTTTATATTACATTTTTTAACATACAATAACAAAGTAATGTGATAATTATACACATGTTGAGCAAAGCAAAAAAAAAAAAAAAAAAAAAAAAAAAAAAAAACACCAACAACCACAGTAACAAAAACCCTACAGAGTTTTGATGTAATATTAAATCCCTATGTGATCCATTCAAATAATATATAGCCAATCAAGTTTCCAACAAAATGCTAGTGGCTTTCTGTTTGTGTTAATGATATGTATTTTACGTCATTAATGGGTGAGTGTTTACAGTGAAATGATTCGCCCAGTCTTTTGCATAACACAATAAACACTAATTTCTTGTAGAGGACGTGATGAATGTCATGGAAGAGCTCTGGGGACCGTCATGTAAATGGAGACGTGCATGTGGAGATCAGGATCATCCCAAGGGCCGAATCCCCTACAGCTTGGCAGGTTGAAAAGCCGGCAAGAAATAAAGACTACTGCCAGGCAAAGCGGTGCCCATGGGAAAGAACGTTTTATTAAAAAATAAGAGAGGTTTGAGACGAGCCACTATGAAGAACAGAACTAAAGTAAAAACCAGCTGGGAATTCTGTTTGGAGCCAAATGGATATCATGCATACTTGCAAAAGAAGGCAGCTTTTATCGACATAACACATATTCTTGGTGTGTCAAAATAAAACTGGTGCCTCGGTGTGAATTAAATAGTGAGGGGTCAGTTTTGGTGTTCGGGTGGAGCTTATATTTTATCTGAAAATATAATGATGGGATTTATAGAGGTCATTTTCAGACACGGTCTGTGGAGGTTTGTCTCTCACATCTGCAAGTGTCAGATTAGTAATCAACTTTTGTGGTCTTGAAAACATAAAATGAAAAGGCCAGTAATGTGATGAAATGTAAATAAATATAAAATTATCTATTAAAATTGTACACTAATAATTTGTTCATTTGTTTTTATTACTTTCTAACTTTTAATATTAGTGTTGCATTTCTTTTTATTCCATATTATTAGTTCATAGTATTTCATCTTATTTATAAATTATATAAAGAGCAGCCATATTAGTAAAAGCGTACTTTATTCTTTAAATATTGTGTTAAGTGATAAGAAACCTATCATATAAACCAAACCAAACCAAACCAAATTTTAAAACTACATTAAATGTTTGCACAACAACTGTCATGCTGTTGTACCATTTAAAATGAGCAATCAAAAATGAATAAAAAATAAGTAAAATAAAGTAAAATAAAAGTTAAAATAAAGTCCAAGAATATTGTACAAAAGAAACTAAAATTACAGAAAAATATTGCGCAATTGCAAAGTTCATATTGCATAGATATTGTATAGATGTTGTTTCTATACGCATTTTAATGTTAGTTTTAAATTGTTTAAGCATAGGCATTTTTAGAACCATTTGACTTTATGAATATAATAATATAATATGAATATATTATATATGAATATAATAACATAATATAATATGAATATAATAACAAACAAGTATAATTATTTTCATCCTTGATGGCTCAACTTGCTTGTCGTGTACCCCAGGGATCAATTTTAGCACCATTATTATTTTTGCTGTATATGCTACTTTTGGGATCTATTATGAGTAAATTTGGGGTATCGTACCACTGCTATGCAGATGAAAGTGAAAGTGACGCGACATACAGCCAAGTATGGTGACCTATACTTGTATGGTGACTGAATTTGTGCTCTGCATTTAACCCGTCCAAAAGTGCACACACACACAGCAGTGAACACACACACACGCACCATAAACACACACCTGGAGCAGTGGGCAGCCATTTATGCTGCGGTGCCCGGGGAGCAGTTGGGGGCTCAGTGCCTTGCTCAAGGCCACCTCAGTCGTGGTATTGAAGGTGGAGAGAGCGCTGTACATTCACTCCCCCCACCTACAATCCCTGCCGGCTCAAGACTCGAACTTGCAACCTTTAAATTGCGAGTCCTACTCTCATTAGGCCACAACTTCCCCCTGATACACAACTCTACATACCCATAAAACGTAATGATAACTCAGCCCTCAAAAGACTGGAAGCCTGTTTGCAAGAAATGACAGTGTGGCTCACTAATAATTTTATGTTACTTAACAACGATAAAACCCAAATCATTCAATTTGGGCCAAAAGAACATTCATGTGGAAACTCCTTTGACCTCGGTGCACTAACTCCATATCTTACTTCAGATGTCAAGGATCTTGGTTTCTACCTTGATAATAGCCTCAAATTAGACAAACAAATTAATACATTAGTTAGTACCAGTTTTTATCATCTTTGTCGGTTAGCCAAAGTCAAACCTTTCTTAAGCATGAAAGATTTTGAAACCGCTATTCACGCTTTTATTTCTACACGACTTGACTGTTGTAATTCTTTGTATGTTGGGTTACCTCTCTCTTCCATCTCTCGTCTTCAAACGGTCCAAAATGCTGCTGCCCGCTTACTCACAGGAAATCACAAACGAGACCATATAAAACCCATTTTATTTACATTGCACTGCTACCAGTGAGGTATCAAATTGATTTCAAAATTCTGCTATTTGTCTACAAAGCTCTTAACAACTTAGCCCCTAGGTATCTCTCCAATTTACTCACCATTTACAATCCGGCTAGGTCACTCAGATCCCAAGATGGCCATCTTCTGTGAATAAAATGGTCCTTTGCCTGCAATGCAGGGGAGACAGAGCCTTCACAGTAGCTGGTCCTAAGCTATGGAATAGCCTACCACTACTTGTCAGAACTGCCTCCACGTTAGCCAAATTCAAATCCAGGTTAAAAACGCATATTTTTTCTCGTGCTTTTAATTCTCTGTAATGTGTATGTGTTTACTTGCTTTTACCCTATTGTATTTAATTTTTTACATTGTACAGCACTTTGGCCAACAAAGGTTGAATTTAAATGTGCTTTAGAAATAAAATTGAATTGAATTGAATTGAATAATAATTACATTTAAAATTAATATTAGATTTTATCACTAGATTTTAATGAGAAACACAAAATTAACAACAATCTTCAAAAAAAACTTTTCAAAAAAGCACTCCATTTAATACACTAAACTTGTGCAAGACGGTGGAAAAAATGACCCATGATGCTTTGCAAGACAAACAGAGCTGTTGCACAGTTATGGCATTCTACAAACTTTAAATGCTTCATGCTTTAATCATTGGAGTCATAACCCTTTTAATTCACACTCTGCTTTACTAAAGGTATAAAATCACTCCTTCCTGTTATCGGTCATTTGCTTCACACTCTCCCATCCAGCATCCAGCAGGATACAACTTGACATTAAATCTTATCACTGATTCTACAAAAAAAGTGGCTCGGACGAGGGCATTCTTGAATTCTAATTGATTTCATCGTCCCTTCTCTCACTCCACACTCAGACAAGAGCATCCGCAGTCCCACGGCACTGCTATAATTTATGTGGAGAATATTAAACACTCAGCTCTATTGATCCCCATCGCTCTTTATGTGACGTCTTCCTGCTGGGAATAACGGCTGAGGGCTTGTTAGGCACTCGTGAGGAGAAAAAGAGATCCTGTCAAGAGCACTGATTTCTTTTCCCATAGCAACTTAACATGGAGGCACCATAATTTTTGCTGTGTCAAATGCTTTTCTGCCAATACACTGTACAGTTTTCATGGCTTTATCTGTTTGGTGTGACTACAAGTGGAAATGGACAGTGAGGCTTTACATATAGTAGGAAAAAAAAAACAGTATGTGAAAAAAGAGTAATGTATCTGAATTCATAAAAAAAGGGCAAAAAGTACCCGGATGATTATATACTGAAGTGCACATCCAGTGGACACTTGTAATGTATGTCCAGATTACATTCATGCTGTATAGAACATTCTTTTTTATTGATTAAAAAAAATAAAAAATACTAGTCAACTAGAATAGTACTAATCATACTCAGAGAGTATGTGATTTTGGAAGCTACACTTCTTTAATAGTGAGTTATTGAATCATTTACTCATACAATGCATTCAGAAACACAGATTCATTAAGAAACAAATCAAAAGTGAGCCAGTCTTTTTAGAGTCATTCAAAACACTGATAAGAAACAAATCAAAAGTGAGTTATACCCTTTAACTGATTTGTTTAGAAACATTGATTCATTAAGAAACTAATCAAAATGAGTGAGTCATTTAACCATTCACTAATCTGAGTCATTCAGAAACATCAATTCACTAAGAAACAAACCAAAAGTGAGCCAGTCTTTTCGGCATTCACGCAACTGAGTCATTCAAAACACTGATTCATTAACAAACAAACCAAAAATTAGCCAGTTAGACATTCACTCAAATGA
Organism: Cyprinus carpio; assembly: GCF_018340385.1. Lineage (NCBI taxonomy): Eukaryota > Metazoa > Chordata > Actinopteri > Cypriniformes > Cyprinidae > Cyprinus > Cyprinus carpio. The sequence continues at coordinate 8,155,897 of NC_056621.1, forward strand.
GTCATTCAAAACACTCATAAGAAACAAATCACAAGTGAGTTTAACGATTACCCTTTAACTGATTTGTTTAGAAACATTGATTCATTAAGAAATGGATCATTAAATAATCTGAGTCATTTAGAAACATGATTAACTAAGAAACAAATTAAAAGTGAACTAGCCATTTACAATTCATTCAAATGATTTGTTCAAAACACTGTTAAGAAACAAACTATGTAAGCATTCATTCATCCGATTCATTTAGAAAGACTGATTCATTTAGCAGAAAGATTGATTCATTAAAAACAAACCAAAAAATAAAAATAAAAATTATTCACTCAAATGATTAGTTTAGAATCATTGCACTATGAAAAATAACTCTTTAACTTTTCATTCGTTCAAAACACTAATAATTCATTTAGAAATTACACAAGCAGCTGTCTGTATGAGTGAGTAATCAAATCATTTACTAACTGATTCATTCGAAACAAGGATTCATTCAGTTGCTCTGACAAGTCTTGTAACGGTTAATTCTGCTTTGCCTTCATAGGGACTTTTTGGCACAAAGAAAGACACGGTAACTGCAAATTACTCTTTTTTTTAGCATGTAAGTTAGTCAATAATAAATGGTTTTGACACTAATTCAACACAGTTTCAATATGAAGTTGTCCCATGCAACAGCACTTATTTTGCATGCTTATTTTATTCGAAGGAAGGTCAAGAAGGTGTGGTTTAGTCAAGAGAGACGCTGTTAGATAACCAAAGACTGCGATAAGCACTGCCTGTCCTTTTCTTATTAGTCCTACCTTTCATTCAACACAGTGGGATACCATTTCTGACTCAGAGAGCTCAAACTCCCCTAAGGACACCCTGCTCTGCGAATTCGGTGTGGAAATGGGTATAGATTAGAGCATTATTAGTCAAGCCTTTAACTTCATCTTGTGAGCGCACACATACACATGCACATTTGCCCTTCAATAATCTCCACAGCTCAGTAGGAGTGAGAAGTGGCAGGTACTTGGGTGATACGATATTAATTATGTTTAGTGATACATCAAGAATTCCAACTGAGTACTGTCATGTTGCAATTATTCATTCACTTTTCTCTCAGGAGACTGCAGTAAAAGACATAAGACAAACAAGAACTCTTAAAATATGCTTAGTTGACAGGCATCTCAGATACATTTCACTGAAAACTTTTGGGAGTGAAGATAAATAAATTTTATAATAAATCCTAATATTCTTTTTTACATTTAAGTACCTCCCTGAACAGCCTCTGATGAATGAAAACATTTTTAATAAGTGTCAAAATAATTTCAGAGGTAATCAAAATATAGTTATTTTGTAATAACTATAAAGGAATAAATTGTCAACAACTTGGTATTTTAGTTATTTGAATGGGTATTTAATATAACATTTTTAGTTTAATTTCACTTTTAATAATCACTTGTAAAAAAAATATGAGTGCACTTACAGAATTCATCACTTGTATTTCCAGTAGAAACATCTCGGTTACGTATGTTAACCTTGTTCCCTGATGGAGGGAACGGAGACGTCACGTCGGTGACTGACGAATTGGGATTTTGCTTAGAGAGACCAATCTACTTTGAGTGTAAACTAAACGAGCCAATGCACATTGGCATGCGATTATTGCATCCAGCTGGCGCTGATCACATCGTGAGCATAAAAAGGCAACAGGTGCAACGCATACCAGGTTTTTTCTGAGGAGCCGAGCCGTTGACCCGGCTGCTCAGCAGTAGTACAGCATCCGTGGCGACGGGACGTAACGTCTCAGTTCTTCCTTCAGGGAACAATGGTTACATACGTAACCGAGACGTTCCCTTTCAGTCAGTCACTCTCTACATCACGTTGGTGACCGACGAATTGAGATCCCTACCAAAGCGCCATGTGTGCTGCCCCTTCCAGTGTCCTTTTTGGTGTAAGATGGGGCTCGCAACAAGAAGACAAGTCACTGTTGTCATAACCCACTCAGTGAGATTGGATAACACTGGGAAATAGTACACGTTCCACTAGGAACAGGAATGTTGCAGAAGCCCCATCCTTCCCAAAGGAGGTTTCTGAAGCACTTACATTTAACCTTCTCGCCCCCCGAGGAACCTGATGACCAGGTCACAGGGTGAAGGTTTGGAAGCGGATGCCACTGAACTTGACGGGATGTTGGGCGAACTAAATCGCATAGCCGAGGCTGATGGTCCACAGAAGCCAGTGAGACGGGCTGGATAGTGCTGCCGTACCCGCAGTGGGGCAGCGAGGTGGAACGCAGGGACCCAACTTGGGCGGCTTGTGAGCGTACCAAAGAGGGGTCTGAGTGTGCAGTGCAATGCTTACTTGGTTCCACAGGTTGGCAGAGGGTGCGTGAGTAGGGCCTTTGTTGATACTTTTGAACCCCCCGCTGCTGCCTGCTGGAGATGGAGGATGAGTGTGACCTGGTGTTGATCCGTCCTCAACTCTCCCAGAACCCAGGGACAGAGAAAATTGCTCTCTCATCAAGATTTTTTTTATTGTTTATTTGGCCTTGCTTTAGTTGAGAGGTGAGTTGAGTATTTTTTAGGTGTTTTTTAAGTTCTGGATCATGACCACCCTCATGCAGGTCCTTCAGTGCCTTGGCCTGATGAACCTGCAGTAAGGCCATAGCATGTAAGGTGGAGGCAGTTTCTCCACAGTCCGAATAGGCATCGTTGGACAGGCCGGACGAGTACCTACAAACCCGGAAGGGGAGGCACGGTTCGCCCTGCCGGGTGGAGGCAGTATTAGGACACAATTGCATCACAACCGACCGTTCCACCAATGGGACCCCCGTATACCCAATCGTCCAACCTCGAGGGCTCTGGAAGATTTTCACTCAAGCCCGGGAAAGCATAGCCGACATCCCAGGATCCAATTCAGGCCTTGCCACCACCCAGAGGGCGGCAGCACTGCCGAATCTTCCTCTCCAGAGAGCTCTCCCTATGATGTAGTGATCGACATCTTCACGATGGGCATTCCATTGGATTCTCTTGTGGTTTCAAATGGTTGGAAGGAGGTATGGTTGGGTTGGTTTTGGTTAGGTTTGGTTCCCTGAGGGGTTTGCCACCACTGTGACCCTCAAACCACCCGTGCTACTGCTGGAAGTAGCCCTCGCCTGGCAGCCACCTGGAGGACACGGAGCCTGGCCCACAGCTCCAAGATGGTCATCTTCCCACAATGGGAACATGACTCATCCGCAAACACCACCCCAGCGTGTTTAAAACCCAGACACGTGAGGTAGCGATCGTGACCATCACCCGGTGCCAGGTAACAAACGCATCCAGGAATGCATGGGTGAAACGGCATCTTTAAACCCTAAAGTGCAAAGAACGCATTCAAACATTTTAAAATTGTACGTGTGTGTGTTATAGTCCACCAAGTGATATAGTTGTAAAAGTTTATATGAGTAACTAATAGAATATATGCATCATAATTCCATTAATTCCAATGAGAATTTAGGTTAAAACTCCAATAAGAAAGAATTCAATGGAAATAGGAGTGCGCTTACAGAATTTCCACTGGGGACATTGGAATATAATGTGTTTGTACCCCAATCGTTAATAAATTGAAATATTAAATAAATAATATAAAAAAATAATATTCCACTTAAGTGATTAAGTTGGAAAAAAAACAATGTGGCAACCTAATGTAAAATGTTAATTATACAATTAAGTATAATTAATATAATTATAAATTAATATTTTAAAAATAACTAATATTATTACAGTTTTTCAGAATTGCTAAAATACTAAACCCCATTCTCTGAACCAACTTAAACCAATTGGTTGAATAAAGCACTATTTCTGCTAAAACTTAAACATGTTCAGGCAGTTAGGCTCTATTTGCAAATATCATGCACTCTTTTTGCAAAACTTTAAACACATTCTCATTCACTTAAACACATTTGTGCTGCAAAATGCTAAACACAAGCGGCAAACGTCAAACACAACTAAAGCACAATTGTCATCGTTTACACACAACGATTCAAAATTGTTCACACTTGTTTCTAATGATGTGATCAAAACTGAGATGGAGAGGAGGAAGAGTACATGTAAGAATTGGAGGATGAGGAGAGAAAGAGTCGGGTTTAGAGTGTTATCAAAGCTGGATGGGTTTTTTCTCTTTATCTAGCAAAAAAGACAACATTACTTGTGATGTGGACAAAGTCCTCAGGCCGGATTCTAGGGCAGGACTCATGATGATGGGAATGATTGTGTGTCTGAATGAGTCTCTCACAGATCCTGATTGTACAATTGCACAACTTACAGTGCTATTCATTTTAGTTTGATTTGATCTTTTTGGCCTTTGCAGTTGGATTGCAGTATTTTTGCAGTATCCAAGTGCTAAATATATATACAAACATTCAGTAGGCTACTATTCGATATTCAGCACAATAAGATTCTTGCATATACAGTAGGCCTATACAATATATTCATCTTACACAGTTGCAATAACTATACTTTTTTACAGAATTGTAAAATTGTTTACTCAATACAGTGTACTTCTTTTCTGTGATGTTCTGGATGCAGTGTTCTTCTTTTTTCCCTGTAGTGTCTAATGAATGCTCCATAGTGTTTATTTTATTTTATTCACTCATGTTTGTGATCTGAGAGCACCGTTTGATTTTGAGTGCAAGTGAAAAGGTTTTGCAGTGATTGTTTGATTTTGATGAAAGAGTCAGAGCTTTTGTGTATTTAGTTTGAGTATTTGGATTTGTGTTTAAGGTTTTGAGAAAATTAGTGATGGTTTCAAGAAATGTGTTTTAGCAATTCAGAAAAAAACTGTAATATAAAATATGCATTGTAATTCCAATCTGAATTTAGTTTAAAATTCCAGTAAGAATGACTTCCTACATTTCTTTTATTATTATCATCATTATTATAATTAATAATGAACATTTATTTATTTACTTTTAATTATCTAAGTTTTCGAACCCATCGGCTATGTACAGACTGTTCTTTTTGAAGCCAATGGCATACTGCTTCTGTAAATCCTGATTGATGGTCCTTTTGATGGCTTTCCCCGCTGATGAGTCACCAGGATGTCATGAAAGAACCAGACAGGAAATGAAGCGGTGACAGCCAATGTGGGATTCGTCTGTTCAGACACTGGATTAAAAGCTTTGACCAACTCTTCAGCATTTGTGATGTCCATCTTGTTCATTTTCTGGACAGTATCGCAATATCCCTTTCAAATGTGTCTTCTGGAAGCTCCAACATCTTCTGACTTTCAAAAAAAGTCATTGTAGTTCCTCAGTGGCTCTTGTGGGGTTCGGAGAACATGGGACAACACAAGGTGTCACATTTAACTCCGACCACAAGTAATTGCTAAGCGTGTAAAAACTAATAAGATTCATGTTTATCGTACCTCAAAACCTTGTTTTCTACTACACTATTTAGCCAGAGCTCCTTAATAGCTATGATATTCCTCACCACTAGCGCTAGAAAACACAAATGTCTTATGCTTCAGGAAGTAAACACAAGGTTACTTGTTACCGATTGCCCAAGAGAGAGTATTTCATGGCCTTCTATCACTTAAGGTATCCATTTTTACGGTTCGCTCAGTATGATGTCTGAAATTTCTTTCCATGCTTGGTCGGTTTTTGCTGCTAATCTAATGGCAGATTTGTTACTGACCTTGCTAACAATCTCTAAGGTGTTGTGAGTTTACAAACAGTTATGTGAACATGATTTGTGGGGTTTGCAACAACATGTCATGCTTTTCTACAACGTAGTTTCAGAGGAAGCCCTGCTACTTGGATTCATGGTCCAACAGGGAAGAGAACAGACTGATGGAGCCAACAAAGGTGACCATTGATAAAGTCCATTTTGAAATGTTGGTGACAGGGTCACAATGAGACTTTTAGTAAGTACAAGTCAAGCTCAATATGCATAATGTTGATTACCACAAAAATTATTTTTAATAAATGCAGAGTTACAGTGAGGTACAGACAATGGAAGTGACATTAGATGCTTAAAATATGTTGAAATAGCATAAAAAAAAAATAAAATAAAAAATCTTATACTATGCTTTGTCTTTCCAATCAATTAATAATAATAATAAAAAAAATAAGGACTTAATTTCCCTCCAGTATTTTTGACTTTTTAATTTTATCCTTTCTTTTTATTCATTTAGAATAAATAGAAAATTATAGAAAAAATAAAAATAAAAAATATAAAATTCTATTATTTTTTGTTGTACACAACAAAATAATAAAAACAAACACAATGAGTGAGATGATAATTAGTTGTTTTCTTTTTTTTAAGGGGGGAATTTTATTTTGTTTTCATATATATTGTGCTATTCTTGTAAGACATTATAGATAAAATAGGTAATACGTAAACATCTTCAATTCAATATCAAAAAATATAGTCTTGAAATGCATTCTGACATTTTCTGTGTAATGTTATATCCAATTTTATTACTTTGTCAACACGTAACTCAGTAAATTCTAAATAAACTGTACAAATACTTAAAAGATTTACAACTCAAATAAAAGACAAGTTTTAACAGTAGTAGCTACTTAAAGTAATCGCTTTTAATAAATTTATAAACTTAATTTTTCTGTTTTTAAATACTCTAATAATTAGTCCCATTCAACTCCATTCTAAACCCTTCGCCATAACCTTGTTTTTAGCTCTTAATAAAGAAAATCAAATAGATGTCAAAAAATTACTTTTTGTACTAATCAACACTTTGCCACAAATGTTGTCGAATGAGTTTAACTTGTATTGAACCCAACACACTTCAAGGTGTGAACAGCCTCCCATCCAGGTAGTAAACTCTATTTTTTTTATTATAAATACCAATATCAAGACACTAGTTTCCATAAATGTACACGTACATAAAAAAAAAAAAAAAAAAAAAAAAAACATAATACTTGAGTGATAGGCCAACTGAAGTAACATGACAGTTAGTCACATTAGATTGTAAGTTTAACGCATTTACATTACTAGTAGGAACTGTTGAACATAATGAGTAACTTAAAGCAGCTTCACTTTATTTTTTCTCTAATTTATCAGGCATCAGTGAGCAAGAGTTTAATACGACTTGTCAAGGCGCCATAAAACGTTTATGGTTTGGTGGTTTAAAAGGATACACTGTTTATGCTTCATAAAAGCTCTTCAGAAATCAAAATAACAACAGAGGAATACTTGGTTTGTCAAGAGCTGCTGGTCTGAATTTTAAGATGAAAAAGGGAAGTTTTGGGGCTCACTTAGCAGGGAGCGTTCACTCGTGTAGCCTGACATAAATAATTCCCTCTGAAGGGGGGCGAGAGCTTTTTCTCGTATCTCTGCAGATACCCGCCTTTAACCGCTTCCCATGTAACGTCAATGCATTTCGCTTTGCTGCATTTTTGTGCTCGCAATAACAACCAACCGTTTGCTTATTTATTCACTTTCAAGAAATAAACAAATAATGAATCAAGCCTGCTGCGGCTAAAAGAATATCAGGATATGGAAAACGACTTGGCTAGGCACAGATAGAGTTATCCCAAACCATAATTGGCAAAGACTCGGTAAACAATAACAGATATAATTGGACGTGACATAGGGCAATTGCTCGTGGCCTCAAAATCTTGACACATAATCTCCTGTTTGTCAACTTTACTTGTTTCATTCAATTGACGCATAGTGACTTCTTAATTATTTCGTTGCAGACAAGGTAATTATGAATTTTAACAAATCAACTCATAAGACAACCATTACCAGACGCAGATAACAGGACCTCTGTATAACTGCGCTTCCAAGAATAGTGTCCTCAGTTGCTTGCTTGCTCTCCCAACTGTTTTTGTTTTGGAATCTCAGGGGTCAGCAGTATTTTGTCCAGGTCACTGATTGCATGAGGTTTGGAGTGAGTCCTATTGATTGTAACCTCTGCCACTTTAGAGTGTTTTTTCCGCGAGCTCACAAACCCACCATGGTCTGGAAAGGCCAAAGCCTCTGTGCAAGTGCAGATAATAAGTTGGAGTGAGTGATATTGGTTGTAAAATCTGGGACTGTATATGCTATCTTAAGAATATATATATATATATATATATATATATATATTATATCTGTGAGGAAGTAAGGCCTCATCATAAAGATAGGCAGTGTCATTTTGGAGAGGGAAAATTTTCAATCTTTGAGGGCTATGGTGTGAATTCTTTTCAAGGTGGAAAGCGCCGTTTTTTCACCGTCTATTCAATTATTGCCTGAAAGTTCTCCTGGAGACTGCAGAGACAGTTCAAATATTTATTCATTTACAGTTGCATTCATTTCGCATTTACTTTTTTTCACTGATTTACTTGTTTGTTTTGTGCTCCAGCTTACAAGAGCAAACTATTTTATGTGCCCTTGTTTTTAAAGGTGACTTATACATTTACAATGGGTTCTTGTTATAAATACATTTAGTCATTTAAGCAAATAAATAGATAAATACAAAAAATAAGGCTTTGCTTTGCACAGCCTCAATTGGCTTGTTACTTTTATAAAAAGTAGAGAAATATGAATGCTAATGCTAATTTGTTACATTTAAAATGAATGAATGAATGAATGAATGAATGAGTATATTATAAATAAATAAATAGTCTTACCAAGTCAAAGAAGAAAATAAAATGGTTTAGAAAAAGTTTTCAGTAGTAATTTTCACAAACAGTTACAAAGAACCAGCAAGTAACACATTGAATTAAATGTGAAATTTTGAAGTAGAGAAAAAATGAAATAGTGTTTTATTTTTAATTTAATTTTATTTATTTTTATTTATTTTTTTATGTTTTTGGTAAAGTGTACTTTAGTTATCTTTTAGTAAATGATTTTTACTATGCAGGGAAATGGTAGCTAAAAATGCAACATTATATAAAATATTATTTATAAAATTAGTAAATATAATTATATTTTAAATATAATTATAAAATAATATTACAAAAAAATACTAGTTTTTAATGTAAAATATTTCACTTTCAAACTGTAATCAGAATTTATGTTGAAATTCCATTATAGGAACAAGAAGTCTTCAAACCCTAATATATTCAATAATTTCATAGTTTATATGAAATTATAGTTCATAGTTTAATCATATTATTATTATTATTACTATTATTATTATTGTTGTTGTTGTTGTTATTATTCCACCAAGTGATATAGTTGGGAAAAAGTTGTTGCTAAACAACTTAGCGACCTAAAATAATATAACCTTAATATTATAAAATTAATGTTAATTTTCAATGTAAAATATGCATATTCTGACTTAAACGACATTCAGAATTTAGGTAGAAATTCCAAAAAGAACAGAACAGAAATTATTTCCTACATTGCTTTTGGTTATTAGCTGGGCATTTTTCACAATTTACAGTCTCTTGGTCATACCTTGGAAAAGACCATTTATTCTAACAGCCCCTCGAATAATTAAAGACCAGCAATTTAAAGATGCATGCACACACACACAGATGCAGGGGTCACATTTGTGATCCCATGTAAGGGGGAGATCTGACCTCAACAGTCCAAGACCTGACACTGGGGGATCACGCCCGTGTTCGGCACCATCTTCTTTCTCTATTTATAGTTTACACAATTAACCAGAGGAGACCTTCATTAGCCCGTGTTCAGTCTGCAAGACCTGCCCTGACTTGCTGAACAGGTGTTCCTTAATAATCACGGCCCTGTCTGCCAGATACATCAGCACTGAGAGTTTCTCCTTCTCTGTTTCAATCTGTTCCAACTCTTCATGCTGCGTTACGCTTCACGGCATTAAACAAAACTTCTGACCCAACAGAGTGTACCAGATACCGGGGTTTGTACCCAAGATTGTGGTGCAGCACGATGTTAGATCGGTTTGTGAGCAGAGCTCTTAAACAAATTACACCATCCTAATGTATTGACTCTCGACTGAGGTCAGGCAACACTGCTCTGATTCCAGGATAGAGATAGAAAACCTTTAGGAATTTGCTTATATGCCTTTTTTAGCTTAATTTTTTGGACTTTTTCCTACTTTTATTGACAGCACGGAAAGCAGAGTGGGTTTACATACTAAAAATTTTTTTCCTTTTTTTTTTTTTTAAGTTGCAAAAAGGTTGTGATAAGGCTTGTTCCCACAAGGACTATATTTTTCACATAATATCACAAAAACGTTCTCATGACGTTGTCTGCACGTCTCTGTAAGAACCTCATCATCGCATCCAACTTGGTACGAAAGGTCATTGTCAAACTTCTTTTGTCAAGTATATTTTTTAAAGTAATGTATAACCAATATCATAAAATAGTATTAAATCAGAGAAAGAAAGAGGGATATAAATTAAATATGAGACTCTAGAGTTCTCTTTTTGTTTGCATAATAATTTGTCAGTCTGATGATATCAAGCCAGACTTGTTCAACATTCTTAAATGCATTTTCAGCATAGAGAGCAAATGAAATGTGACAAATGCAAAAATCAACCATTTTTGCCTTTCTTTTTTGTTTGTACAACAATAACTGATCTTTTGATCAGTCTGAGAAACATCTTTAATCACAGAAATATACCATTCATTTCCATTTATCTCTATAACATAAAGGAACAGGATATGTACAGATGTATACAGTATGTATATTTATTAAAATATAATTTTTCAAATGGATTATAAATACATAAAGACAATTTAATTAAAAAAAGTCCCCCAAAAAAAAAAAAAAAAAAAAAAAAAAAACACTGTTAAATACATAAAGACATTTTTGTTAAAGTGTGCTGTGTCATTGTGAATTTTTTTCTATCGATTCTCAGTTTATATCTAACATTTTGGACCTTTTTTCCCCTCATATTTCTACATTTATATCTCACAATTCAGACTTTTTTTCTTGCTGTTCTGAATTTATATCATAATTCTGACTTTTACTCACATTTCAGACTTTTTTCTTGAATTTCTGAGTTTATGAGTTTATATATCACAATTCACACTTTTTTTTTTTTTTTTAATTTTATCTCACATTCATGTCTCACACATTTGATTTTTTTTTTTTTTTTTTTAATTCTGAGAAGTTTATCAGTTTATATCAGAAGAGATATAAAACATGCAGCCTGGGGTGGGGGTGGGGGGAATCATAATTGTGAAATAAAAAAAGTCCTTTTTATTTAATTTAATTCAATTTTATTTTACTTCATTTTATTTTATTTTATTTTATTTCAGAATAAATTCTATTCTTTTTCCCCTTCAAGAAAGTTACATTTTTATGAGTGAAACATGGATTGTCAATGAGAAAAATAAATAAATAAATAAATAAATAATGGGGTGGGAAATGATTTTAACAATCAGAAATTCATTTGATAATGAAAAGTAGCTGTTACATATCAGAATAGACTCAAACTGCATGTAAGCTAGCTAAATCAATGCCTAACTGTATGATTCAAGATGTTTTTCTCATTCTTCATAATAACACGCACCAATGAATAATTCACAATAAGATAAAAAATGTACATTATGAAAGTAAATGGGTCAATTTTTTATTTCATCTGGACTTTTAAGCCCGAATTCATTTTTAATTCATCGCATAGAGCTCAGCTCCAACACTGATGTATTTTCTGATCATTTTTCCTCATAAATCTATGATGACTTATACTCCTGAAGTCCTGGTCAACACTTGCCCTAAAGGAATCTATTTAATTTCCAATCAAAACACAGATTGCCCCTCTCTGAAGATGGAAAATGTGCTGTTTACAGCAGTGATATCTAAGGCATAACCATGCATGATAATCTGAACTATTACTACAGCGAAACAACACAAACTATGTTAAAATGGTCCCTCTGACTAATACACAAGGCGTGGGCAGAGAGATGTGATGTTAATGGGAATGACAGCGACAGGCTTCAGAGCACCAGCATGTAAATCTCCCTACAGCCCCACAAATGCACAATCAGCACTTTACCGCAAGTTCTGTGATCTGATATGAGGAACCGGGAGGTTGCATTAGCCCATACGGCAGTGCTGAGGAAGCGCTCTGTTTATCACATTATGTAATTGTAGGAAATCTGTTAGCACAATACATTTACAACCTTCACATTATGGTGACACTCAACATGGCTGCTGCCAAGATGCTCCCAATTACAGCCTGAAAATCTCATTAAACATGAAAACACACTGACCAGAAATTGGACTAAAACAGTAATCTTCACTAATATGTTAATAATGCAAATTCAGCCTAAATTAAGTTGTCTTGTAGATTTTGATAAACTTACATTTAAAGTAAATCAAAGAAAATTACTTGTTCATTCAGTTTTGTCTCACAATAATTGTAATAACAGAGTTGAGCTTGACAAATGCGCTGAACACTAGACATTTGTCTTAAAAAAAAAAATGCTTAAGAAAATGTCTAAATGATGCAGGGTTATTAAAGTTAAAACTAAAATTTAAAATTGTATTACTTGAAAATAAAATAAAATGTAAAACATTTTTAAAATATTGCTTATAAATATTTTATTTAAAACATTTCACTTCAGCAACTTTCCTGGCAACATGTCTCATTTTAATTTAGTTTAACTTGATGTACTAAAATAACATGGATGGATGGATGGATGCATGGAGCAAAACAAAAACTAATAAAAATTAAAAAAAGAAAAAACAATTACTAAAAGTAAAATTAACATGAAATCATAAAATATAAAAATAAAACCTAACTCAAAATATTCACAAAAACTAGTATCTCAAAAAATAATAATACAAAAATATTTAATTAATAAACTCTTTTATTTTCATTTTAATTTAGTTAACTTTATGTACTAAAATAACTAAAACTGGAATTAAAAAAATAATAAAAACTATTAAAAACACAGTAAAATGAATTTAAAAATTGTCAAAAAGACACGGCACAATTCTTAAAACTAGCTAAGATGAATATGAAAGCAGAAAATTGAATTCAAAATATTAACAAAAACTAATATATTAGTGATACTAAAACAGCACTAAAATTACGTTAATACAAAATATCAATAGATTATTTTAAGACAGTGATAGTGTATAATTTTACAGTCTAAAGCATCTCATTATTTTTTTCACCTGGTCTCCCAAAGTAAAAACAAAACACAAGTTCGAAGACATTGCCGTTTGAGAAAAATCTGAGTACGACGTACAGTAAACAGTAGCGTTAAAAGTGTAATGAATGTAAAAACACGCTGTTCACTCATCAAAGGGCAATACAGGTCAGAGAAGGCTGGGAAAGAACTGCAAACAGTGCAGGATGGAGTGAACAACATTAAAAATTTTAATCAGTTCCAATTAAGAGATGCAAGGCGCCCAGTGTCTCAGGCCTTTGAGGAAGAGAGATACTCCCAGCAAAAGACCATGTTTTGATGTCATTACTTTAAAAGGCAGATCTCAAAGGCATCAGGGAGGGTAGTTTATGAAGCAGCCTGAAGCGTTTTTAATCCGACCCCCCTGGGCATCTCCAATTGCATGGAAAAACAATTATTTTCATCCCTTCCTGCCAGGCGTGTGGATTTGCTTTAATTATGAGCCGTAGTTGTTTATTTCTAGCTAGCTAGTGTTTTAACTGATTTGTTTGAAAGCTGTACACAAAGAAAAGTCAATATACTTTGCTAATATTTCGTTTTCATTTACAGCGTGTATTGAATAATGGTTGGTTTTGGATTGTCAACTTTAAGGGAACGACTTATAAATCATGTTCTGAGTTCATGTTTAACTTAATGTTTTTCCACTTTTCTCAACTTCTTGTCTGTATATGCAACACTTCTTATTAACATACATTTCTTCAATTATAGGTTCTTTATTGGCATTGATGGTTCCATGAAGAACCTCTAATATCAATGAAATCTTACCATTGCACAAAAGGTTCTTTATTGTGAGAAAAAAAAAGTTATTTTCAAATGATTACAATGTTCTTCACTTATGTTCTTCGCAATGCTTCTTTGAAGAACTGTTCATGGAAGAAGAAGAAAAAAAGTTCTTATATGGAATCTCTGTGAAAACCACTTTTTGAATCTTTTATTTTAAGGGTGTGCTGTGTATCAGTGATTGTCTCACTTGAATCTTTTTTACTAAGGAATTTTGTGAAGAACGACCAAAATAAAAGAAAGCAAAGGTTAATATGTAAATTGAAACCCATAATGGAAATTTTGTGTTTTTTTAAACGTATGACTGACTTTCTTTTGCAAATGACAAAAGAAGATATTTTGGAAATTGTCTGTGTCCTATTGACTTTCACTGTACAGACAAAAGCAATATGCATGTATAAATGATTAGATCATTTTAAGAACTCCATTAAGTCTCATAAGCTGTATAGAGCAACATTTAAGCAACAGAATTATCATCTGGGAAACCATAGCATGTTTTTGAGCAACTCAAAAAATACTGTATACTCCACCATCCCCCAAATACACCAATGACAGACTCAATCAGCCAATATGGGGGGGGTTTGGAAATAGAGCTGTCGCCGTTTGACAGGTATATGGTTACGTTGAGACTCTAATAAGACAAGTGTGCATTTCACAAATAGACACACACACACACACACACACACACACACACACACACACTTGTACATAAACACACAAGCTACAGATGGTCTCAGGTACACACTTTGCCCTAGAAAGGACAAATCTTCTTTCCAGGCTGAGGGTTTTATTAAACAGGCAAGTGTGACTGATGTTTTAATGTACTTAAAGGGACAGTTCAAATAAAAAATGAAAATTTATATTTATTAATTTGCATGTTTAGACTGTTGTTTTATTAAATGGGAAAGTGTGACTGATGTTTTAATGGCGTTTTTTTGTTGTTGTTGTTGTTGTTTTAAATATAATGAAAGTGAATGACAACAACCACCATGAATGTATTATAAAAGTGATTCATGTGAATCATACCAAATATACCAACTCGTCTAAAGACAAATTATATATTTGTGTGGAGAAATAGTCTAAGGTTTAGGATATTTTCCTTTCTTTGTGCATTCATGAAAGCAGCATTGTCCGATTTGTTCAAGAACTGTCAGAGATCTTTTTGAATGAATCAGCTGATCCAGTTTACAAAACATGACCAGTTTTGTGAATATATATTTTTTACAAAACATGACCAGTTTTGTGAATATATATTTTGTGTATATAAACGAAAATTGCTTCAGAAGAGTTTGAATTACATAACATGAATCTTTTTGATCACATTTATAATAATTGTAAAATTCTAAAACAACTTTTTTATGTTGCACAAAAGAAAAAAAAGGTGAATGTTATAAAAGACATTTACCTTTCATTTGTCTGAAGGCGGGTTCCACAAATAAGACAAAAAATTGCTTAAATGAGTTTGAATTCGGGTGAATGAATAAATAACAATTTTTAATGGGTTGTGTTGTTGTGGTTTTTGGCATGATTTTTATATCTTTGAATTAAATTTTACCTTTTTTTTCCTGTAAAAGGGCAAAAGTCTAAAATGGATTCGGTGTGATGAATAAATACAGATTTTCATGATTGTTTCATGTTTGTCATGTTTGGGTGAACCATTGCTTTGATCCATCAATTATTTATTTATTTACCTGTAAAATGGCAACAAATACTTCATTGTTGGCATTTCATGATGATTGTTGTAATGATGATTTATTTTTTTATTTTTTTTTATATTAATTCAATACTTTGATATATATTTATGGGTATTTTTGTGTGAAGTGTGTTTTTTTGTATGTTTATTTTTTTATTACCAGAAGAAAAAAAAATGCATGTTGTTCTATACATAGTATCTTATATCCAACCCACTATTTGCATATCTACAGTACAACACCTAGGGGCTAAAAATATCACAATATGAGGTGTATTACATCTGACGACCTCCTGTCTGTGATCTACTATAGACACAGAGGAGCAGGAGTTTACCTCCACATTCATTTCCATAATGTCAGTTATTACGCTGTCAATCACAGTGGTGTCATGGGTTTTGTGATACACTGAGCTGTGCAGTGCAGTGAACATCATAACTCACTGAGAAGGCTGTCACATCCCTAATTGCATTAAGACGGGATGAGCACTTCTACTAACAACATAATCAAGACAACTGTCTCAGAGCGCCTCTGAGGACCACCGGGGAGACAAAAGGAGATCAGCTCTGTCTTTGGGTGAAACCATTAAACCCCATCTGAGAGCGGGAAATGTTATGTTACAAGACTAGAAATGCCTAGTTTGTTGTCGTCAAGGCTTGTTGCCAGTTTTATTAGAAATATAATGAATTTGTGAGGCCCTGAGTGGAAAACTAGAACTTCAGGCAAAGAACGAATCACAAATGAAAATGTTTATTATCACATTGCAATTGCTTGCTTTTGACAGCAGTACGATTAAATACCGAGAAAATGGAAACTTTTTTCTAAGATTTTTCCTTTGAGATGTCATTAATCTCACAGATGTCTCGTCTAGAGTTTCATAACATTTCAAAAATGCCTCCAACACACATTTCACATCAAATTTTCTTCAAAAACTTATCTGAGACGTCAATAATAGTGTCAGATTTAAATGTGCACGAATGAGATTTTAGATGTGTGTCAGAGAGAGAGAAAAAAAAAAGATAAAAAGACATCTAGAAAATACTTCTTAATTTAATAATTATTTTAGTTCGACATTAATAATGTCATATTTACATGTACACGAATGAGATTTACAGTTTGCATCAGAAAAAAATATATAAAGAACATTTTAAGAAATAATGGATTTTAGAAATACTTTCTATTATTATATAAATCTTTATAAAAATTGTATGAAGGAATTTCTGAGATATATAACAACAGGTTGCATAATGTCATATTTAAATGTTCACGAGTATGACTTGAGATCTGTGTCTGAGGGGAAAATGGACATATTAAATAAAATCAATTATAAAATATAACACTATTCTCAGTTATTATATAAATGTGTCTAATTTTTAAAAATCTATATAATATATATATTTTACAAAATTGACAGTAGCTACTTTGGGTTGGTCTGAACACTGACATTGGACATTGATTTTGCAGAGTGTTTTGGAAGGTAGGGCTCAAGAGATTCACTTCTCTCTGATGTCTGAACACAGTCTTGCTTTTGAAGCTGTTAAAACTGCATTTTTGAGATTATATGAATTAGTGCCTGAGGCTAATCTGCAGAAGTTTCCAAACTTGATGAAACCCAAAGACCAAAGGAATGCAGAGTTTGTAAAGTATATTCCCACCTGGACATCTGTGCCCCAATCTCCACAGGAAGTGAGTCATCATACAAGTTCAGCAGATATCGGTCACAGATCAGCTGCCTCATACTAGGAAGCTACTTGCTCTGTAACTCAAACAAAGCTCATGGGTTTGATTCCCAAGAAATGCATCGATAAAGTGTATTAATTGAATGCAGTATCATTTCAGATAAAACCATCTGCATAAAATGCACTGTTGGTCAAGCAGAAAGCATTGCAGATATGCAGCATATGGCTGTTATCTAATAAATTGTCTGTTTACATGAGCAAAGCGCTGTCCTTTCCCATACAAAAAAAATAAGTTTGAGGACAAACTTAAATCTCTCTGATATTCTAGATTTCTTGGTACATCGCCATTTCGTATAATGTGTCCAAAGTGCTTTCTGAGGTCAACGAGCCAACAAATATAAGACAAACACATGTCATTTATAGTCTAACCAATACTGTCACAGAAATGGTGTCTTTGGTATATTAGAAAGAGATAGAGCTTACAAAGAGGCGACTCTTATTATCGCCGGTTTTCCAATGCTGTTGAAATTGTTTTCGGTTCCTGGTAGCAAATGGTGCTAACGATAGCAAGGTCATGGGTTTGATATCAAAGGAGCACATATACAGATGAAACATGTCTTCTAAATCACTTTGGATAAAAGTGTCTAATGCATTCATGTAATAGTTAAATGACCAAATGAAACAATCATAAAATAATCTAAAATAAAAAAGCAAACAATAATAAAATAAATGAAAGTAAAACAGATGCTAAAGTTTTTGTTGCTCACAAATGAGCCAAAATATCCAACAACTGAGAGGCACAATAATTTAAAAATGCCATGAAAGTCTTTCAGGAAGTTACTCACCACTGATGAAGTCATGTAATGACATGCTGGATTCAAGTCATTTCATTCTGCTCCGGTGCTCGCGAATAACACAAAATTGCCTGTTTGACCTTGCAATTTCCTGGGACATTATCACAAAAGTAGTTTCACTTCAGTGCACAGATACGAAAAAACGCAGCTTCCAAAATCCGTTTTTTTTTTTTTTTTTTGGCAAAAAACAGCTTCCTTTTATTCAAACCCAGATGTAATTTGAACTTTTCTTTCAGCCTTAAGAGGGCAGAAGTTCAGGGCCACATTTTCTCTGAGCGTAATGACTCATTCGATTCTCCTCCCTCACCTGTGGAATGAATCAGAGATGCCGCATGCTGTTTGGCGCGAGTCTTTCCTTGAAGTGCCGCCGAGAAGACCTTGACTACAGGTTTTGAAACCGTACATCCGTAAACCGAAGCGCTGAGGACTTAAGATGCCATTCGTTGCTTTTCTCCTCTCTCGTTTTTCTGCAAATGTGTTAGTGTGTGTTCATGTGCGTGACAGTGTGTGAGTGTGCACTTGCCAGTGTTCCCTCATCTACCAAAGCCTGTTCTGTCACAGCATTCTGCTGCATCACATTTAGGCTCATCTCTCTCTCTTTCTCTCCTTACCTCCCTCCTCACTATCATCACTCTCAGCCTCCCTTCCTCGTTCAGTCACACGTGAGGAGGCGCGCAGTATGGATGGAATACAAATAAGCTGTTTAGTCTGAAACCCTTAAAGACGCAATTGTATTCCCTCGCCTCTGACACTTTCAGATGCTGTCCTTGGCGAATGGACGTCTCTGTCCTCTCTCTTTATCCGAGGGACATGGGTCCCTCTTCTCAGTCATCCTCACCTGGTCTTGAACATATCTAGATTGCTCTGCCACTCAACAGGATTTCAAATGAGGTCATTTTGTACACAATTGCAGACAGACCGCTGGGTGCTAGTTGGTGAAGCAAACCTTTGCGGTCAGAGGAGATTTGTGTCTCTGAAGTTGCAGGTTCTTCATCTCGTTTAACCATATCTGACCTCTGAAGGTTTTAATATGTGAACGTGTTTAGATTTTAATAAAGTTTTAAAGAAAAAAAAAAGAGAATTAATTAAATTGTGATTTATTAAGTCACAATTTTGAGGGATAAAGTTGCAATTGTGATGTATAGTCACAATTGTGAGGTATGAAGTTGCAGTTGTCACAGTTGTAAGACATAATGTCACAATTGTGAGGTATAAAATTGCATTGCGTGATGTATAGTCACAATTATGAGGATAGAGTCAGAGTTGTGAGATATAAAGTTGCAACTGTGATGTATAAAGTCACAATTATGAGATATAAAGTCACAATCGTCAGGTTTAAAGTTCTTATTGTGAGGTAAAGTCACATTTGTAAGGTAAAAAAAAAAACATTATTATGAGGCAGCAACTGTGGGACATGAAGACACCTTTTTTATAAAGCCACAATTGTTTATATATAAAGCTGCAAATGTGAGGTATTCTATAAAGTCTGTATAAAGTCATCTTGCAACATGGAATCAGCTATGATGCAAAAACACCATATCACACCATCTTCAATAAGCTGGATGAACGGAATTAACATGTCCCCGTAGCACAAACACATTAAATCCCAATTAACTACTAAACGTTATAAGCACAAAACTGACTGACTCATCAACATTAAAGATATCATCACAGTGTGAAACATTTGAGAAGCATGCATAGTCAGCTCCAAACAATGTGCCTCACATTATTTGAGATACATCGCAATCTTGAAATATCTTACTTTGCAGGATGAGTTGCCACGAACCTGAAATATCAACTGGAACAATTCCAAAAAGCAGATTTGACAAGTCAGGAATGTTACTTTGATAAAATTACTGGAAATACCTTAACCAAAAACATAGCTAAATCGAACCTGATAAAACACATTTAAAGAAAACTCTCAAGCTCCACTAAATATTATCTATTGTAATCAATCAGCAAATTAAATAAAGAGTGTTAGGAAATGGGGTGTATAAATAGACTGGGGGAAATGGGAAACAGGTGCAGTTCCAGGTATGGAGTTATGGGTAATGTAGTCCAGAATAGGGAGGTTAGTATTCTGGTGAGGGTGCCCTAAGGTGGTGAGAGGAAGGATTCTCTAAAGGGTTTTGTTTGTAAGAGAACCACTTCACCCACAGGGGCAGGTTTCTCTGGCTGGGCTCTACAGAACTCTGCAGTGAGTATAGGGTCAAGGACGTCCTCATCGTTAACCCAGTTCTTCTGGATCAGGGGTGCCTACCTTTTTTTATGTTGGGATCGACCTTTCAAATGACAAATAATGCGATCTACAAACTAAAAACCAAAAAAGCCACAAAAAAAAAAAGCTTAATCTAATAATTAAAAAAAAAAAGTAAAATTATAATATAGTTAAATTGTAACATTGTAACAGTGAAAACACCCACAGAACAACAGATTACGACAGTGAAGGTGTGATCGGGAGAGGTCCACGAGCCTGGACGCAAACTCAGGAAGCCCGAAGCGCAACAGTGCTGTATGCCGACATGCTGCCCAAAAGGTTATTGGCACTGACAGCTGTCGCTATTTTTTATTCTTTGTCGCGATCTCACAAAGTTCTGCTATAATCAATGACTCTTTCTACACTACACAATCTATCTATTATTTACATCATGTATACACTATATGTTATAATAAGATGATTTGCAAGCTTGTATAACTCTGAGCAAAAACTCATGTTTTCGGCAGAGAGTGGATTCTGTCTCACATAAACCTCTCTGATTGGCCATTGCATTCCAGAAATCAACAGATATGTCTGTGATTGGCTACATTGTATGATTTGCGTTGTTTATGTGGTTGGTTGCAAAGCTTTTGTCTTACTGAACGCTTCGATGAGGTTAGATTGGGTACAAACTGTTTACCATCCAAAAAAATCTATAATAACAATAAAAAATGTAGTGATTTAAATGTTGCTAGCAAAAATATTTTAGTCAGAATATGTTACCAAACAACATTTACCTGCAGGCTCACTGAATCTATTCCAACCTTGACTCTTTGAAGATTGTTCAGAAACAAGAAAAGTATCTAGATGTGAAGCACATAAAGTACAGTTGACATCCCACAGCTACAAAATAACAGCCACATTTGAGTTCAGACTGCAATAGGAGCATATTGACTGCTCAAGAGACAAGAAGTACGAAGATTGTGGATTACATAGTTCGCGACCCACGGGCAAGGTCAAGACAACTTTATTTAATTTCACATATTCTCAAAGTTCAGATGAATCAGCCATTCCTTCAGAGATTGTCTTATCGCGTAAGCATGAAGGCCAGGCTCCAAAGACGTAGCCTTCTCTTATCGCTGGGATTTCACGTTGTCATCCTGGAAATGTTACCAAAAAATAACAAAATAAAAGAACTCTCTCTCTCTCTCTCTCTTTCTCGTTCTCCCAATGTCTCTCTCTTATTCTCGCTGCCTGTCTCTTTTTGAGCAGAAAATCTTTAAGCCGACATGGACTGCTAAGTTGTTGATAAGGTTATCGGTATCTGAGTCATGATAAAACGCATTGAGTCTTCTTTACTTGATAGGTCATCCTAGTCAATTTGTTTTCTCTTCTGAACATCTAGCTGCCATGTTCCTCAACAATTCCTATTAACTAGATGACCAAACGTGTCAGACCATTACACTGTGTCTTTACAAAGCCTTTTTTCTAATTTGTTTGATGGCTTTGTAAGGTTTGTCACACAATCGGCATTGAAGATGACATGAAACGGCATTTGCAATGCACTGAAGATCCATACAGTAGTAGGATGCATTTACATGTAAAACAAAATATTTAGTAGGAAATATTAAAGGGTTGGCATTTATTTACCAGCTTTTTAATAATTTGAATGCTGATGTTTAAATATTTACTTATTTATAATTAATTAATATTATTTTCTCTGTTACATCAGCAGAAAAGTTATATCTGAAAAGGAAATACCAAGAAAAGAATCCTGAAATCCTGGTTTTCACAAAAATATCAAGTGGCATGACTGTTTTCAACATTGATAATTATAAGAAATGTTTCTTGAGCAGTCAGCTTATAAGAATGATTTCTGAAGGATCATGTGACACTGAAGACTGGGGTAATGATGCTGAAAATTCACCTTTTCCATCACAAGAATAAATCATATTTTAAAATATATTCAAATAAACAAGAGTTTCTTTAAAATGAGGGTGAGTTTATGATGACACGGTTTACATTTTGGGTGAACTTCCCCTTTAATGCTCTCTTCAATAACCACTTGCGCAAAGTTTCCCCATCCGTAGCTTCATCACAGATCAGTGCTGTATGTTTGAGAGATCCCTTTCCTGGCCAGTTCGGCGTTGATGCATTTAAAAGTCTTAAACGAAATGCACGTGAATGCGAGCCAAAGCAAAGCCTGCCACCTGCCAAGGACGCATGTTCAGAATCCTGGACCAATGGATTTTTG
Source organism: Cyprinus carpio (assembly GCF_018340385.1). Taxonomy (NCBI): domain Eukaryota; kingdom Metazoa; phylum Chordata; class Actinopteri; order Cypriniformes; family Cyprinidae; genus Cyprinus; species Cyprinus carpio. The sequence continues at coordinate 8,178,371 of NC_056621.1, forward strand.
GCATTACGATGCAACAACTGATGTGCTCAGAACTTTTGTCTGTTGAAAACAAGCTGGCGAGCCACCAAATAGATTGCATGTCTTTCCAAAAGTCCCACAAGATTGATTTTACCATCATTCTTCTTCTTCTTTTCCTTTTAATCACTTAGTATTGATTTCATTTATTTATTCAGTCGTTTGTTTGTTTAGTAGAGAATTGTGGATTTTGTTATAGACTGCACTAACAGATTTATCTTTGGGATCATAATAAAAGAAGCATTTTAGCTTGTGTCAAGTCAACTCAGAGGATGAGTTGTGCTTAGTGTGGCTCAGGAGAGAACATAATCCAAACTCCCTAATTTCCCAGCATTTTCACATAGAAATCCACTTATCTGTCGTGCATTAGCCCTCACTGCGGCAACAGTTTCTTAGCAACGGTCATGCCTAGTCTGGTAAGGGTAATCAGAAGTGCCAAGGTGTAAATATACAGTAGATATTGTCTAGAACATCATTTCTAAGAGTAGAGATACATGGTTTTATTTGTATGTATTATGTGGAGGAAAGCACAGCGGCTTTCTAACATTATTCAGTCAAGATAAAGCTCTGAGACTTAATGAAAAACAATCAGAAGATTTAACCAAACACGCCAAGATGGTGCTGGTTTATGGGCATTATCAAATAAAGATCAATGGAAAAAATAAGCCTAAAGGGACAATATCACACTTGTTGAAAGTCTTTTTTCACCCCATAGCTGGAAAGATTTGTAATATAACTAGAAAAAAAGACTCAGATTGCACTTGCTGCTGTCTTATTAGAGAAGTTGTTGCAAACCATTGAACAATGATGCTGAGGAAGATACATTTATATGTTGACTCAGCAATATTTTGGAATTGAAATGAGTAAGGAAATGCTCAGAATCAAGAAAAAAAAAAGCATCTCAAAAAGCATAAATAAATAAATAAATCTAAAGTAAAATAATCATTTAGAAAATATAATTTATAAAATTTTAAAATTACTTAATATTATTATAATTAATTATGTATTATACATACACACAAAGATTCAAGAAATATCACACACACACACACACACACAACACACACACACACCACACATATATATATATATATATATATATACATACACACACAGTAGGTCAATGTAACTAAAATCAGCACAGAGATTTAAAAGATTCTAATATATCTGCAAAATAGATCAAATTAAATTTCACCTTTTTGTATATAATGACCTCAACCTTTTTTTTTGTTTTTCACAACACAGTAAAAACCGTTTTTTGGAAAAGAGTCAACATATAACTGTATCTTTGTCAGCATCATTGTTCATTGGTTTGCAACAACTTCTGTAATAAGACAGCAGCAAGTGCAATCTGAGTTGGTTTTTGTTTTTTGTTTTTTTCTAATTGTCTTTTTCTAGTTATGTTTTTACTGGTTCGTGAATGCAGGAATAGAAAAAAAAAATGTAATCAAATGGACCTTTTTCCTTACGGGGTGCCTTAAATTGTACCCTAACCATGAATTTTTTTCAAATCATTTTAATTCATTCACTTATTCTAATTCCTATCATAGTTTGACTTTAAAAACACTTAAACGGATGTGCATGAGGCAACAACCGCCTGAAGGCAGTGCATCAGAATTTCTTCACTCAGAGTCCTCCAATCAGACGTCGCAGTGGGCTTGCGGTGCCAACTGCTGCAGGAGTGTCTGGGCGGAGGAAGTAATTAAACCCCGTCTCTGCGTGATCGCCCAGCGGCCTCAGTCTCTACATCTGTTCTGCTCTCGCTCCCTCCAACCTCTCAAAGTGGGCAGGATATTTTGTAATCCCGTAGGTTACAAGGGTCCGCTTGGAATTCCAGCTAGGCTGAGAGCATCCGAGTCCTGTGTCCTCCGCCGACTGGTGAGTACCTGTCACGGACGCTCACAGGTGGCTCGTGTGGCTTCCAGGGAAGGCCCAGGGTGAGAGGTTATCCAAACAACAGATGGTATTGCTGGCCACTGTGGGACCGTGCAGCGGTTGAACACCAGCAGCATTTAAAATCACTTTCTCTCCGCTTTCATTTGCATTTAATTCACTTCTTTTCTGTGGAGGAAAATCAGGACAGGCTGAAAATGGACCTGTCAAACCCTCATCCCCAATCCCTAAACCTAACCCCAACATAAACCTGTATTTTACATGTTTATTATTTAATGTTTAATAAGCTTATTTTCCTTACTAATAGTAAGAACCACAATTAAAGGGAAAGTTCACCCAAATCCCTGGTCATTTACAGGAGTTTTTTTTTTCTTCTTCTTCTTTTGCTGAACACAAAAGATTTTGAAGAATGTTGGTATCTAAGTAGTTGATGGTAGTTGATGGACAGAGTCTTTTGAGTAAACAAATGTCTCGATCAGACCTCTGTGTTTATGTATATCTATCTATCTTGACAATCAGGAGAAGAAGAAGAAGAAGAAGAAGAAGAAGAAGAAGAAAGCAATTTCTCACTATTCTGACTTTTTTTGTTTTAAAGCTTCACAATTAATTATTTTGTATAAGTGAAATCTAAGTGACATCTATTCAGCATCAAAATAAACTGCAGCTCAAACAAACTCTTACTCAGAATCTTTGTTTTAAATATTTGCATTAATTTACTGAAATAAATTTACTCTGCCAAGTGCACAGAATGCAATCCTCCTGTGGTAAATGTATGCTTATTTTAATGGACTGCCAAAAAAATTAAAAATAAAAAAAATTCTAGAGAGATCTAATTCACAATATGCCTCATTTTTCTCATTCACTTATGAAATAGGTTTGAGCGTTCCGGCAAGGCGCCACATCAATTATCTGCGAAGAGAGAAATAATGATTTCTGGTTGTGCATTTGAGTGTGTACAGAACACAGTTTTTCCTCTTCAGAGGATATTCTTGTCAGCACATGTTTTTTATGTCATCTCCACCTACCTAGTAGCTGAAAACAGGTGAACTATCAGGAACATTTGACTCCATAAGCAGCAGAACCAAATTAATTTCTGTCATTCTCAAATACAGAGGCGCTCAGTTGAATGTTAAAAGATTAAAATGCAATTAATTTGCTCCCAAATTAATAAGTAGTTGATCCAAGCAGGGTTTTTTTTTTTTTTTTTAATGTCAGGTGGGAGTTTGATGTACAGAAACATTAATGCGTTATCTCATTATCGTTCGAGTGGAGATTTTAAAGACAGATTGTTAATTGAGGTGCGACATACTACATGAACATGCAAATCATTTTTAAATTAAAGGAATGCTGAGTTCAACACAAGTTAAGCTTGATCAACAGCATCCATGCCGTCAGTTACTGCTAAAAATAATTTCCCCTTATGCTTTGGTTTGTAAAACAAGCAAATATTGTGTTCACAGCAATAGATTTACAATGGAAGTCTATTGGCTAATGCATTGCACTAAAGAAATAGTTCACCCAAAAATGAAAATTTGCTGAAAATGTACTCACCCCCAGGCCAAGATGAGTTTGTTTCTTAATCTTCATAGCAATAGATTTACATTACTATTATATGGGTTGGTTGAGTTTGTTTCCTCTGCAGTGAATGGGTGCCGTCAGAATGAGAGTCCAAATAGCTGATAAATCCCAATAATACACAAATTATCCACATGACTTCAGTCAATTAATGTCTTGTGAGGTGAAAAGCAGTGTTCTGACCAAAATATGAGTCCACAATGCCTGTTTACATTGTTATGAGTCAGTTACTCATAATTCATCTACCTGAAATAATAGTCTCACTGTTAAAATATGATTCATACAACTTTCCCGATTAGATAACATTTATTTTTGCTTTTAAAGCCTTCGGATTGTCTTGGCCCATTGAAGTGCATTACTGTAAACGCGCTGCGTCAAATGCTGTCGATAGAGATTAACTGGTATTGAACCAGAACATTCCTTTAATGCCATTATAACACTGCTGTAGTCATTAAACATTTTGAACTGCGCAGCCTGACCACATAAATACTAAACTGCTAAACAATCAATCAACCGTATTGAGCCACAGTATAAGCTTTAGTACAAAATTACATCATGGTCATCCTTTCTGAGAGTATTGTTGTCTGTTAAAGTTATTGTTATCTAAAACTAAAAATACTAAAGGTTATTTTTGGTAATTGAAATAAAGCTAAAATAAAATAAAGTATAAATATTACATGAAAAAAAAGCTTAATTAGAAATGTTGCCTTAGCAACAAATTAAATAAAATATATTTCAGTTGGGAAATATTGTAATAATAAAATAAAAAGTGTGTGTGTGTGTGTGTGTGTGTGTGTGTGTGTGTGTGTGTGTGTGTGTGTGTGTGTGTGTGTGTGTGTGTGTGTGTTAAAAATCCAAATAACTAATACAATTAAAAAAAAATAAAAAATACAATAAAATAATGAAATAATAAAGGCTGAAAATCTAAAACTAAAAGCAAATTCAAAATCAATAAATAATGTAAAAAAAGTATAATTTTAAATATTAATACTACTGTTATCATACTATAAATAATGTTCAAATAATTTTTAAGACATCTGCAATGTTTGTTAAATGCACTGCATGTACAAACTTCCCAAAAATCCCAAACTTTTGAAATCCTGGCATATTAATGTTGTTTAAAACACTCAAGCACCATATTTTTCTCATTTATTCAAAAGTACCCATAATCCTCCTGTAATGCATGAAGGTTCTGTTGGGAATTTTAGAAGCAGCATTCATTGCAGTAGCCCCGAACAGATTGTTGGCAACAGCGATAAAATCCACGACGGGATGTCCAATCCAAGATTATACACGCCCATATGCCGGCCTCTTCTCTCCGGTGGGATGGCAGTGATAGACAGCGCAGCTTTCACCGGCGCTCCACCTCAGTCTTTCTCTGACTGCTATACTAAAAAAGAAAGAAGTGAAAATGGCTACCTCATCTATTAAACACGAGCATGGCTGGTTGGGATGGAGAGATGGAGGTGAGGAACAGAGAGAAAGAAAGACACTCGGAAGAAGAGAGGCTGGAGGAAAGTGAGAGACAGAAATGGAGAGAAAGCCAAAAAAAGACATATACTGAGAGGTGGAGAGAGAAATATCAGGGGGAATGGAGGCAGGTTGGCTGGTATGTGACAGCGCTGATGGATGATGTGTTGAATATGGCCTTTTCAAACTAAAGGTATAGGGCTACTCTCTCTGAAGATACTGGTCTAAATCACCCAGCACTTCCTGTTACTCTCACCTGCGCACACTCTCATGGGCACATCTGGTATTGATTTGTGTTTGTGTGTGTGTGTGTGTGTGTGTGTGTGTGTGTGTGTGTACTATAATACCATGACGTATAAAAATTTGACAGTACGTGAATTTATTGTTTAAGTTACTTGAACAAAAAACTTCTCATATTAACTTAAAATTTATATATTTTTTAAAAAAATATAAGCTAAAAATGAAAAAACACATTTTGACAATGTGATGTTTTCACATGCATCTTTTACCATCTCTCCAAAAAAAAAAAAAAAAAATCCTTTCTGATTAGCTGACTAATGTCCCTTTAACATCGCATTGAACAAGTGTGCTTAGAAAGCAGAAGGAAATGTTAAGTTGAAGAGCAGAGATTGGCTGTTTTTTTGCAGGGAGCTGCTTTTTCCTCTTTCCTATGAAAAGCTTACAGGACATTACAGCGCTATTGAGCCCAAGTGTGAGAAATCCTTGCTGAGGCGGCTTTTCTGAAGCGTTAGAAGTAGCGCCGGTGCCTCATTCTGTGTCCAAAGGCGAAAAACCTCCCTGTGTGAAATCATTCTGCGGGACTGTACATAAGTGCTGGGATTCAAGTCAACATCAAGCTTGCTGCTGCATTGGCTTTCACAGCTGGATATATCTAAAATATGACCTGAAATAAAGACCTGGCTCTTTTGACCTGAGTCACTAAACAATCACCTAATTATTTCCCATAACACTTTAGCAAACCCACAGCAACACACTAAAAACCCTTAGAACAACCTAGCAACCCTATTGCAACACCCTAAACTAGTGGGTAGGTTCTTTCATGCATGTCAGTAAGCAACCACTTAACAATTGTCCACAACACCCTAGCAATTGCATAGCAACACTGTAAAATTACATCAAACACCCTTAAATCCACACAGAAATATTCAGAACACCCTAGCAACCCCATAGCAACACCCTGAACTTGTGGGTGGGTTCTTTTGTGAGCAACCTAACAATTATCCAGAACACCCTAGCAACTGCATAGCAGAACTCTAAATAGCTTAGGCATAGCTAGCAACCCCATAGTAATGCCCCAAACTTGTAGGTGGGTTCTTTTGACCTGTCAGTAAGCAACCATCTAACAATTATCCAGAACACCATAGCAACTGCATTGCAACACTCTAAAATCCTGCCAAAACACCTTAGCAACAACATAGCAACCCTCTAAAACACTTAGAACACCCTAGCAACCCCGTAGCAACACTCTGAACTTGTGGATGGGTTCTTTTAACATGTGTTGGTAAGCTACCACCTAAATATTATCCAGAACACCTTAGCAACAACAAAGCAACACTGTAAATCACATAGCAATGCTCTGAACTTGTGTGTGGGGTCAGTAAGCAACCACCTAACAATTATCCAGAACACCATAGCAACTGCATTGCAACACTCTAAAATCCTGCCAAAACACCCTAGCAACAACATAGCAACACTGTAAAATCACTTACAACACCTTAGTAATTGCATAGTAATGCAATGCTCTGAACTTGTGGGTGTTTTTTTTTGTTTTTTTTTTTTCACCTGTGTAAGCAACCACCTAACAATTACCCAGAACATCCTAGCAACTGCATAGCAACATTTTAAAAATCTCTCAGAACACCTTAGCAACCACAGATACCCACAACACCCTCACACTGTTGCAGTGACTTGTATGGCAGTCCGCAGACACCCCCCCATTTTTCTATTTATATATATATATATATATATATATATATATATATATATATATATATATATATAATATATATATATATATATAAAACACATTTATTTGTATATCATGCATTTTGTTTTAATCTTTTGGAAAAATAGATAAATACATACTAGCAATTTTATGTTTGTGTGTGGTGTGTGTGAGTGTGTACTTTGTTCGTCTAGTGAGCTTATAAACATTCCAGTGTGACCGGGGTTTAACAGGGTATGAACGTCTATGTAATTGGCATGCCTCGCTGATGTGTAATTTTGCTTGTCAAGGAGATTGACGTTTATTAAATTTAGCTAACACTCCAACCGTTCTTCTCTTCTCTGGGAGCTCAAGAGTGGCAGGCCAAAGACGAGCGAATAACCAAAGCTCCAACATAACACTTATTGACCAGATAAACAAACCAGCTCAAATTTGAATTTAAAATTAGTATTTATAAACTAGCATAAAACTAACCAAGATATAAAACAACTTGTATTTGCAAAGCCGGTTTTCTCCTTCTAATAGGAGTGTGTTTATCAGTGACTAACAGGAAGTAATGAGACACAGTTTGTTGGAATTGCTTTAACTGATTTTGTTTGAAAGATTCACTCTGGCGACATATATTAGATTTCGTCTCCCTCTACTGATCAGGGAAATATTGAAGTCAATAGTCCATGAACGCTCTGCGAAAAGCTTTACGTTTGAAGTACTTTTGAATCAACAACTAACCCATGTTAATTGTCATCTTAATGCCTTTTATTTATGGTGCATTTAACTTATAATTATAACAACTTGATGAGAAAATGGCTAAATGTTTAAAACGATAACTGCTGTAGTTAAAAGTAGATTATATACTTGCCCATCTCAAAAACAGTGGGAGCTGGAGGAGAAACTGAAGAAGATATAAATTATGCATCTTGTGAATAGTATTGAGCTAGATTATTTCTCTAGCAATGATGTCAGTTATTTCAGAACTCAACAAAGGGAGTTTAAGGGAGAAATGTGAGGGGGAAAAAAAAGAAATAATCTCTGACTTGCTTATAGTGAGACATAAGGCTTAGAAAGAGAGAAACACAACATAACGTCATTTTTTAATAAAGTATGGCATTAATAAAGTTCAAAAATAGGTCAAGCATTTGTCACTTTGCTCGTTTGAGTGTGTCTATATCTGTGCATTTGTTTGGTGAGATCATGACATTTGGTGATGCAGTACCTGAAGATTTTATATTTAAAGTGAAAGGTCACCTCAAAATTAAAATTATTTCATATTTACTTACTCTAATGTCATCTTGTTTTGATGTTTTGTTTTTCTCTCTATAGAAAAGCCTGTTTCCACCTCACAGAGTACAAAACTTCACAATTACAAGATATTGTATAGTCTAATGGTGAGACATAATTTTAATTGAGACGCAAAGTTACATTGTGAGATATGAAGTTGCAATTATAAGATATAAAGTCTCAATAATAAGGGGAAAAAAATTATACAACTGTGAGATATAGTCACGATATAAAGATATAGTCACAATTACAAAAACAATGATATAATTGTGAGATATAGTCACAATATAAAGATACAAAGTCACTATTGTGAAAAAAATGACACAATCGTGACATATAATCACATTAGTATATAAAGCTGAAATGATGAGAAAAAAAAAAATAAAAAAACTCAAAAATGAAAAAATGACACAATATTCAGATTAATATATAAAGTTGCAATTATAAGAACAAATTTGAAACCATGAGATGTTACAATTATGAGAAATAGTTATTATGTGAGATATAGTCACAATTATTAGATAAAGTTAATTACGAGGAAACGTTACATCATGAGATATAGTCACATCACAAGTTAAAAAGTCTATAATAAAAATGCAATTATAAGATATAAAGTCACAGTGATAGTATAAATAAAGTTGTAATCTCGAAATCATGAGAAAGTAACATTGTTAGACCATGTTGCAGTTGTGAGAAAAAGTTACATAATGACATATAAAATCAAATCACAAGTTAGAATGCCTATAATAAAAAAAGTCGCAATCAGGCGATTAATATAAAGTTGTAATTACAAAAAAAAAAAATAGTCACAAGCCAGAACCTGGTGAATAATACTATAAATTTAGTCTGTGCTTCAGATTTAGAGGACTTGAAATATATTTATTTATTTATCTATCTGTCCATTTATCCATCCTATTTGGAGCTTGACAGACAAGGTAAATATAAACTGTCCTAATATGGAAGAAAGCTGAGAAGATTTCTCAAAAATCCTCCCTTTTGTGTTCTACAGAAAAAAAATCAACAAGATCCAGGTTTAGAACAGCATGAGGCTGAGCAAATAATGTCAGGATTTTCATTTCTGCATGAACTATCCCCTTAAGATTCTCTTGTGTAATTGAATAACAGCCTGATAATGAATAACTCCACTGGCTACACACTAAACATGAAGTAACCCAAGGCCACCATATCATCATGCCAGACTCTGGGCTGCATTCAAGAGCTGTAAATCAATGTGAAGCCTGAACACTGGCACAGGTGATTCACCTCGGCTCCTGCTGAATTATCCACAAGTCACCTGAGGAATCCATTCACTATTTTGTCTTATTGCAGCATGAAAAAGCATGACGCTGTTACAACAGGCAAATAACATTTCATTCATTATGCAAACACCTGGGGATGCCGCTGTGGATTTGCGGCTCTCTCAGAGGAGTGCTGGTGACTGGAGTTCCCGTTTGGCTGTGTTTTGTCAAAGTTGCTGATGAACTTTAATGGATCCAGAGCAGCACTCCTGAGGCTTTCTGCATTCATTGTATTGTTGTTTGCTCTATCTGTTTAATTATATATGCAGTGGTTGGCAGAGGAAATTTATTTAATCTATTTTTTTATACTTTTTTTTTATACATATGCCATTTGAGATGCTATCATTTGAGATTTTTATATATATATATATATATATATATATATATATATATATATATATATATATATATATATATATATATATATATAATAAAAAATTTACACCAAATGTTAAAATGAAAATTGAATAAAATATATATCTAAGTGGAATATCTATCTATTCCACTTAGATAATCTAAGTGGAATAGATAGAATAAATAGATGGAAATCTGAAAATATAATTATAAGTTTGAATATATATATATATTCAGCATATAAATGCATATCTGAATATGCATTGTGCAAAACAAATTATTATAAATGCTACAAAACTTAACAAAAATAACCTAAAATGCTACACAGTCAGTTTATACCTACAGCTATAAAAGAGAGTGATTGATTAAATTAACTGGTAAAATGCATTTGAAATGCAATTAGTTTTAGTTTGGCTCACTGATGTGTGACTTCATTGCATCTGTTGTAAAGATAAATAAATTATAATGTCATACTAAAGTGTTGCACACCACTGCACACGTATCAGTTAAGATTTTACCTGGGAAAATTATAGCTCTACATATTTAAAGATGATGCCTTTATGTGCTTTGTTTTTTCAACATTTTTATTTCCATGGCAACAAAACCAGGAAAATGAAATTAACAAAAAAGAACCTGAAATACTGTAAGTAAACCTATTGTCAATGTACATTCATTTGCCTATTATTTTTTACATTTTGTAAATAATTTTTTAGATTTAGGGTAGATTAGGAGCTCAAAATATATCTGTTTTTTTTAATATATATATATAAAAAAAACAGGCTGCATTCATCTGATCAAAAATACAGTAAAAACAGTAATATTGTGAAATATTATAGCAATTTTAAATAACTATTTTCGATTTTAATATATTTTAAAATATTAATTATTCTTGTCATTCAAAGCTGAATTTTCAGCATCATTACTCCAGTCTTCAGTGTCACATGATGCTTTAGAAAACATGTGCTGATTTGCTGCTCAAGAAACATTTCTTATTATCAATGCTGAAAACAGTTTGATTGTAAAGGTGAGTTTTTTTTTATTTGTTCTTAAAACAGGTTTACTGCTTAATATTTTTTGGAAAACGTGATACTTTTCCCCCAAGATTCTTTGATAATATTATAAGGATTATTTGATGAATAGGTAAATGTTTTTGTATTTTAAAAGTATTAATATTCTTTCAAAAGCATGTTTTTGATTTTTAGATGCTCTCAGTCCATTTATATTGTATGTCTATACAGTATTATATTTAAAAAAATATATATATAGTATTATGTTTTATGGATTATATTTATACTATTATGATATATGTTGTGATTGCTGATGCATTTGGTAGAAAAAAATAGCGCTAAAACTTGCATAGCACCTATTCACCTATTCGTTCATGCTTGGCAACTCTAATTGAGAATGGAAGTATAGTCACTTCTCTCATTGCGTTTGGGAGAAATTCTGCGGAGAATAGCTTCTTGCTCCAAAGCCAAACACCCTTCTTCGCTCTTCTTTGTTCCGTGCACCGAATCCGAGACTTTGTGGTAGAAAACACATCTGCTGCTTTTGGACTTCAATTGCGCTTTTGTGCAACTAGGGGAAAAAACAAAGAAAAGCGTAAGAGAGGGTTAGAGAGACAGAGCGAGAGAAACCATTTAAACAAATAAATAAAACACACAGCTGAAAATATAGGGCAATGAATATTCATGCCCTTGTGTGCTCTGACAAGCAAACTGAAATGGCTTTTCTGTGTTTTCAGACATGCACCCTGTACCTTTTGTCTGCTAACAGTATTTGCCCGATTGCGTTTTCCGTTTGCGAATGGTTTGTTTGCTAAGAGCCTGGCACCCATTTAAAGACACTGCTTAATCCTCCATCATGAAGAAGAGAAGAAAGCGAAACAATGAGCAGGGTAATGTGGTACTGCTATATCAGCCGTTCCTTCTCAATAGACCCTCTACATGGGATGTTTGTCTGCTGTAATCTTCTGGATTTGTTTCAAAAGTAGGAAATAGAACGGGCTTCACTTGAAGTTGTAAATCGTAAAAAGGCGACACGCTGTGCCGCAGACACCGGAATAAAGCTCTTCATTTAAAGAAAAGAAAAATGACACCAGTTGTTTTATTTTCGAGGATATCTCTGATTCCCAGTGTCAGACGTTAAGCAATAATTTATCAAGGCAGCAGAATGCTGCACAGTCCCATGCCGGTTTGTTTCATGTGTGCATGGCTGCCTTTTGAAAGCTATACGATGTAATACAAAAATAGTATGTAAGCATTGAAATGGGAGCTACTTGGCACATTTTTTGAGTCAAAAGTGCAATTAGACAAATGTGTCAAAATGCTTTTTTTATTTTTTCTTGTAACGACAGGTTCTTATTGTGAGAACCTATCCTACATATTATGACAGTATGCCCCACTAGTGACTATTTATTTAGCCAAGTACAGATTTTAATATAAATAACTACCTGTATATGTATATATATATATATATATGTATGTATGTATGTATATATATATATATATATATATATATATATATATATATATATATATATATATATTATATATATAGTAGTATATATATATATGTATATATATTATATATATATATATATGTATACTATATATATATATATATATATTATATATAGCAGTTTACATAGTATATGTGTGTGTACTTTCTATCTTTATATAAATACACACACATGCATGTGTACATTTAAGAAAAATATGTTACGTTACGTTTATGTGTTAAATATATTTATATATAATATAAATTATATGAATATAAATACATACATGTATATATTGTATGTGTGTGCATTTATAAATACATAATAAATATACACAGTACACACACATATATTATGTAAAAAAAAAAAATATAAATACATACATGTATATATTGTATGTGTGTGTATATCAATATGTTTAATCGCGATTCACTACACACACACACGTTCCTATTTTATAAAATATAAAATGCCAAAAAATACTAATTTACTCATTATGTCATATATGTTTGACAATCCAAAACAAATACCAAAGGAACCAGCTCTTACTGTATATTAATAATTCTGTCCAATCAAGTGTAAACAGTGTGTCTATTTAATTTTCTTGCTCTTTGTGAAACACTCAAATACTACCTGTTCTATTTTAGATGCATTACATTTATAAGTTTCTGTGCCCTTGACTTTCACATCTCGGTTGTGTTATACCTCAAAGACGTATCCTCATCCTCTTGGGCATCCATTCTGAGGCTTTCAACAGAAATCCAGAATTTCTCTATAGGTGAAAAGATCAAAGCAGAAAGAGACGAGAGAAGGTGAAAGAAAGTGCGAGAGTGGGAAAATGAATTTGACGTACGACTGTAAATAAAGATAGTTTTTTGTTCTCTTTGTTTGCACGATTGTACAGCAGCCTTCCTCAGTAACTCCCAATCCATGTCTAGTCACCTTGAATCATCAAAAACAAATGCACTGTATTAAAAAATACAATTTGTTTCCCTTTACAACTTCAGCATTTCACATCTGGATGAATATTTAACATCTTGAGCAATACCGGCTTCTTAACAATGTATAAAACCTCAGCTTGTTGAAATCGTTAGAGCACAGGTGGAATAAAAAATCGTCACATCCATTTTGCCCACTCAGGCAGCAAGACGGGACTAGAGCGCCCATATCCTTATGAAAGAAAATGATTTCTTCCATCTCCCATTCAAGGTTATCAGAACTGAACACAGTCCCCAGTTCTCTGTGGGGTTTCTGTTTTCAGGGCATTGTGCTGAGGAAATGAAAGAGATACTATCAGCCTCGCCACTGGATCACTGTGCGAACGCTCATAATGTTTCTGTCAGCTGTCCGATGGCGCTCTGGTTCTCTTATGAATCATTTAGACTCATGTATGTCCCTAAACATGTAAACAAAGCCTGAGCTGAAACGGCAGGTTTTTTGGTCATGCGCTGTTAAGCTTAGCTGAGTCTCTGCAGAGGCTAGTTGTTTGTGAATCTGTTATGCTGATAACTTTCAATGATAAGTGAGGAAGGAACTGAATGTGTTGCTTTCTTTGAATACATTTGTGGTTTAAAACATATCATGTTTGACAGTGCTAAGCCAAAAGAGTGCTTCGGGTTTTGTTTGTTAAATTTCCATTTCTTCCGAAAAGCTCCAAATAAAAAAGAAAGAAAGAAAGAAAGAAAGATAGAAAGAAAGAAAGAAAGAAAGAAAGAAAGAAAGAAAGATTTTTATTTTTTTTTTTGGTTGCAATTTTCCATGAGAATTTTTACAGTATATAACAAAATTTATAAATAAATTTAATAAATATTTAAATGAATGAATAAAATATACTAAAACTTTTTTTATGAAGAATAAAAACAGAGAACTAAAATAATTTTAAATATCTTAAAAATGTATTTTATATATTACCGTTCAAAGTTTGGGGGTCAGTAAGATTTGATTGATTGATTGATTGATTGATTGAAATTTATTTTAAGAATTTTATTTTAATCAGCAATGATCATCTGAATTGATCAAAAGTGACAAAACAGACTATAAATACATCTTTACAATGTTACAAAAAAAATCAAATAGATGCTGTTCTTTAAATTTTCTCAACATAATCTAATAATAATAATTACCAAATCAGCATATTATTCTGAATTCTGCAATTAATTACTTTATATAAACAGAACACAGTTATTTTATATTGTAGTAATATTTCACAATATTGCTTTTTTACAAACTGTTGATCAAACAATTGCAGCATTGTCAAAAGAGACTTTCAAATAGATAAAAAAATAAACGGAAATCCAAAGAATACCATATGACTAATGTTTCACTAAAAAAAGCAAAGTTTGTCAAGACTAGACAGATAGAAAGAAAGAAAGAAAGAAAGAACTCTTCATATGTATGTATGTATGTATGTATGTATGTAGGTGTATATGTATGCATATATATATATATATATACTATATATATATATATATATATATATATATATATATATATATATATATTATATATATATATCAACTAAACAGATTGTAAACCGATTGAGGACTGTCACATAATGGTGATTGCATCACATTCAACAAAAAGCATGTAAATCCAGTACATCGTTGAAGAAACAGATGGCCAGATCATATGGGCCGGGAACAGTTGGACCTAATTAACCTTTCTTTCAATGGAGGCAATGATGTCAGAGAAGTGATGTCACCAGAGATTGAGAGCTCGAAAGCAGAGCAGGCCAGGTTGAGGGTAACTGTAATAAGATATGGGTGTGTGTGTGTGTGTATATGTGTGTGTGTGTGTGTGTGTGTGTGTGTGTGTGTTTGTGTTTGTGTTTGTCAGACAAAGAAAGAGGCCTCAGATGGCCAGACCAACTCACAGACCTTTCGGCTTGAAAGATGAAATGGCAAATCCAAGGTCAATGTAGCTGTCAAAACGATGAGCGCATTCAGCTTGAGGTTCACCGTACTGCAGTCCATCAGCGGTTCATCTCAAACCACAAGTTGGCTTTTCTTAGTCAAAAACATGGAAGGACCTCCCATGATGCTTTTTCCATACAGAAGGACCGACACTTAAAACTCATGACCAGAACATTATAAGGATCCACCTGCAAAAACTAAAGAGTACTATATCTCCTCAGGCATTTTATTTTGTTCTCTCTCTGCGTTCTTCACTAATCACGCAACGCTGACATCCTAGATCATCAGCCAAAATGCTTCCACATACGACAGTCAGCAGAAGTGAGAGAAAATGGTTTATTACATTTGAAATATGGATATTTATCTTACAAAAACGCATGGATTCGCTACAGGAGGCCTTTATTCATGCCCTGGAGCAATGTGAGGGACGTTTTATTATGGATGAATGCACTTTATTTAACGTCTTTTGGACTGTTAAACAGAAGCACCTGCCACTACAATGGTAAGCAGTTTAATGTTTTAGCATCATGACGCATTAATTTCATGTCACATTTTTATTGGTTGGTCAGTAAACGTGGATCGTAACAGCAAACACACTGTGTGGCCATCTTTGGTCGCAAGAATGTGAAAACGGCCATCTTTGAACCTCTCTCACTGTACGACATAAGAGCACCGATAAGGAGCCACGATTGTTTCACGATGCCAATCTATTGTCTGGGACAGCCGAAAATCATGCAGTGTGTTTAGGGCCTAAGACCTTCGTTCATCTTCAGAGCACAAATTAAGATATTTGTAATTAAATCTGAGAGCTTTATGATATGTTGACACAACTGAAATGTTAGGTGGTAAGGAAGTTGTTGAAGTAGTGAATTTGATATAATTGTTTATGTATTATTTTTGTTTAGATATTAGTATACTTTTTTTCTCAATTTATGTTCTGTTTGGAATGATATGAGGGTGAATAATTAATGACTGAATTAATGGATAACTATCCATTTAATGTTAAAAACATTATTATATTTCTATTATAAAAACAAAAAAAAATGATGTATCCAAGTCTGGGAGAAGAATAAATCTATAAAACTACACTTCTATAATCTAATATTTATAAAACACCAGAAAAATTGCAAAAGTAATTAATGAAGGAATGATCAACAGTTTCCAACAGTTTTAATGTGACCTTCATATGACAAAAAGAAAAAATAGAAGTTGAAATCTGTTAGTTTTAATAAAAAAAATCACCCGAGGGACATAAACGTACCTGAATTGAAAAAACACATAAATCCTTCAGGCTGTTTTGGTTACAGAAAAATCGATTTTGTGGGGAAGGCAAAGAACCAGACAGTTTCTTTTAATGCATTTGAAATGCACC
The DNA here is from genome assembly GCF_018340385.1 of Cyprinus carpio. Lineage (NCBI taxonomy): Eukaryota > Metazoa > Chordata > Actinopteri > Cypriniformes > Cyprinidae > Cyprinus > Cyprinus carpio. The sequence continues at coordinate 8,195,004 of NC_056621.1, forward strand.
AACGATTAAAATTTAACTTGAGTATAATTACAATAAGATGTCTTGTTTTTATTTAAGAGAAATATCAACTCAATTAAAATTGATCTCATTCAAATTGTCCGCTCAGTTTATTCAAGCGGCGAGAGGTGGCTTAAGGACAGAGATCAGTGCAACATGTCACGTGACTGAGCCAAGATCGATGCTAACCTTTGCTCCGCGCTTTGTTCAAGCTGCAACAGCGGCCTTTGAATAATTTGTTACCCTTGCGATCAATAGCTACACTTATAAAGATACCAGTTGTACGCTGCTGGGATTAATCTGGAATCTTTTCTAGTAAGTATTCCTCCCCTTTATCTCTCAAACTATGGGATGGCGCCTGTTGATTTCCAGATCTCTGTAAAATCAATGGGACTCTTGTGCAGGTAGATCAAACAGCCCCCAATCAGTGACTATTAATGTCTGCATGGCGACCGGACCCTTGGGCCATTGACTTGCTGATGTTACTGTGATATTGAGAATAGTGAATTAAACTTGACCTGCTCCACCCTGCCCTTAACCTGCATTTCAGGCACTTGCATGTTGTTTGTTGCTTAGAGAGGCACAAAAGTGTGATTCACTAGTTCATCTTTGCTTTTTAGACTCTTATTTGCTCTGTTTTTTTTTTTTTTTAAATTAAGCAAATAAGCACAAGCACTTCAACCGCTCTTAATAGCCTTGTAGGTGGCAATCTGCTAGGACGCACACACTATAAAAATGTCTTTGTGTTTATAAAGCACTTAAGCTTAAAACACTAGTGATTATAAAGCCATTTGTTTTACTGTTTGTGTGCTGGTTGAGTTCTAAAATGAGTCTATTTTCATAACAGACTCTGTGATTTGGTTTCAAGCTGGAATCCCATAGTGCAGCGTTTAGTTCACAGAGCAAAGAACATCAAATACATACTGCTGCAAAACTGCATTAAAATTCTGCAACTGTGCTGCTCTCCTAAGTGCTTTCTTGGCAGATGAAATCTTTGATGAATTACAAAAGACCCTGGACGGAGTGTTATGTTTCAGTGTGTGCGTGAGCATGGCTCTGTGGCGTAAATATTAGCGAGGTCTGAGACTTTGGTGCAGTCGACAAAGTTTCTCAAACAAAGTCAAGGCCAGTTTTTTTGTTTTTATGCATTTGGTAGCACACGGTTTATGTTACACCTTGGCTACAGTAGACGCAACAGATGGTGTCTACACTGGAATCTCATTTTAAACTGTTTTATAATTCAAAATGCCTTTTTAACTTTATATGAATACATAGTTGTTTCAATATCATTTGATAACTTGAAGTTTCTTCAAGTTTTTCTATCTATATATTCAAAGTTACATACACAGTTGTAAATCAAAGATTATTAGAGTATGTTTTACAAAATAAAAAATAAAAATACTAATGCAGTCTTTATTATTTTTTTAATCATGTTTAATTCAGTGTGTGTGTATGAATGTGTAGGTTTGTTAAAGTAATTATGTAAAAAAAAATCTGTTTTTATATGTATTTTTTTTAATGTAAATTATATTAAAACATAAAAACCTTAAATTAGAATGGAAGTGATATTTGTTTTGCATCAGTCTTGCATGAATGTTTCTTTGGTGCAAATATTATGTAGTTTCTGGTTCAGGTTTTAGGAAGCTCCATTACTACCGTATGGTGGAAGTTCACCATGTCTGATCCGGTTCCAGATCATACATGAGACCCCATTGATGGAAAAGAGGAAATAGTATTAAACATAAGAAACATCGCTCTTTCTTCAAAAACTTTAAAGGCTCCAACTTTGTGCGTCTTCCACAGAAAGTTTACCTTTTTGCTTCTTGGCACAAGAAATCCTAAAATCAATAGCTATCTCTTAAATTTTAGGCACCACAAAGTATAACAGATTGATTAGCCTATCTCATCTCCCGGGGTTTGGTGGCTGCCTCGCAGCTCTGTTGTGCCCAAATGTTCGGTACGCTTAACTTATGCCAACTTCACAGAGCAAATAACCGCAATAATAGTGGTAAACACCTAGTTGATGAGCCGGCTGATCAACAAATTACAGCACGGCTTTGACATCTTAAATGCGATCAGGCAGCAAATGCACTCGCAGGGCCTGGACAGACGCCTTTGTGCTTCAGGCGGAGTTGTGCAGCACCTATCTGTCAATGTGATGGATGACCTTGTTCTCTAGACAGAATAATAACAACAACAAAAGGAAAAACAGGTAGTAAGGTGGCTTGACAGTGATTTGTATGTACAGCTCAGGTGATGCAAGGGTCCATGTTGGGCCAGGACTGGGACTGCGTGTGCAGTCTCACGGGTTAATTGGAGAGGATATGGACTCTCGAACCGTGGGACGGCAAGTCAGGAGAGTATGCAAGCATGATCAGATTTGCAGCGCCTACAAACCGGTTGTTGGCCGTCATGTGGCTTTCCGAAAATTAAATCTGCACTGAAATGAGACTTTTATGTGTTGGAGATTAGGTTTGACTCAAAGTCAGGATCTATTATTGGATAGGACGTTAAATGGCCATTCTTCACATCTCGTCTTTCCAGACACGGTAAAGCCTGTTACTGTCATGCATTTGAGATTATGTTGATATTTCATTTCAGGTTTTCAGACTCAGTTACACATCATGACAACTTCAATTTTAAATTATTATTTTGTATTTTCTGGTTTCTTGTGTTTTCTGACTTACTTTCAGGTGTAGGTTGCCTGAAGAACTAGTTGTGTTATTGTCCGTAAAGAAGGTTTGGAAAAATTGTTAATCTGGACCAATAGGGAGCTGCAGGCATGACATATTGTCAGTGGGTATTTTATTTTATTTTTATTTTTATTTATTTTATTTTTTTTAATGCCTGAAATATGATCTATGTTTAACACAAGCTTAAGATAATTTAATTTTTTATTCTACAACATAACATCAGTAACGCACCCGTGTTTTTTTTTTTAAAAGCTTTCACTTAAAAATGTGGAAGTGATTGCTAACTACAGAAGGGACTACAGAAGTTTTCAGGACTTGACTCATCTTAACTCTGTCTTTTCAGGATAAAGTCATCTAATCACTAGTCCACAGCTTCATGGTTTTTATGATTTAATTTTTGCAAACTATTACTTAAATTTTTAGGATTTTTTTTTTTTTTTTTTACCTGAAAGCTGAAAGATTTGTTCGAAGTGTAATAATTGTGTTGACAGTGAAAGTCGAGTGACTGTGATGCAGTTTATAACTTTATCTTTTTGTCTGTCAATTGCATTTAGGCTTCAGAATGTATAAATGTTATGTTCATTTGTACATAGACTGATGAACAAAACGTAAGTTTATTTTTTGCAATAATCCAAAAGCCAATGGAAAATCCTATTGTTTTTTGTGTGTGTGTGTGTGTGTGTGTGTGTCGAGGGAACCAATGTGATACTAACTTTTGGTCAAAATGCATTCTTAGACAGTTATACTTTTTTTTTTTTTTTTTTTTACTTAAGATGTTGTCTTGAAAGCACAACTCTAATTACAGGACAATCATGAAACATTTGAGGTGTGATCCAATGTCTAAGTGTCATCTGACTGAGTTTGGATGAATTTACAAATAAAAAACTTTCCAAAGATGATTTAACTGTCTAACAGCTAATGCATATTTAGCTGTTAGCATGCTAATGTCCACAGCTAAAGACATTGAAGCTAAAAAAAAGAATTAAAAAATAAAGAAACAAAAGGTAAATAAACTAGTAACTAATCATTTAGTGTGTTGCTGGACATCTAGTCAACTTCTATGATTTATCCTATTGAGGTGTGTATGTTAGCTAATTAGCCACATCTAGTTACATTTAGGTATGTATAAACTTTTGTTTGCCATAGTCTTTAAATAGATAGTTTTCCAAAATTCTGTCATCATGTCCTCACTCTAATGGCATAACAAAACTTGCATGACTTTCTATTACTTTCTTCCAGTGTTGTTTTGAACCCCAATGTCTGGACAAAAACAGCTGAACCATTCTTCAAAATATCTACTTTTGTGTTCATACAGGTTTTGGACGACATGGGGGTGAGTAAATAATACCAGAACTTTCATTTCTGGCTGAACTATCCTTTTAAATAAAGCTGATCCTCAAATCCTTGCTCTCACCGATACTCCCTTCAAATCACAGAGTAATGCAGTGGGTAATTTAAAAAATAAACTCTCATTTAAAAATATTACCTTCATAATTTCAGAACAAACATCCGCCTAGTCGTTTCATGAAGTCTGTATCTCATTTTGCATGCATTAAGGGAATTATGGGCCCCTGGAAGATGAAGAGGGCGGCTGTGGCACTAGGCGAACATGGGAAGTTCATATTTCATTCACTTACGCAGTTACTTGTGGGTCAGTGTGACAGCATTAATGAGCTGTCATTAGAGAGGAAGAGCGAACAATTGTGAGAGACAATGAGAAGGCTAGTACTAAGTTGATAAGGTGTAAAAGATAAAGGAAAAGACCATTACTAATGGCTTACTGAGTCTAAAGAGACCATCATCCGTGAGGACGAAAGTTATGGCCCCTAATTTTTGAGGGCTCAGTGCTCTGAAAAAAAAGTCGTTTTTTAATGCTGCTCGTGTCAGTCATCTTCACTGCATAAAATCGACCTTGAACGGCACAACTGTCCACCTTGCTAATTAAATAGATGATATAAAGACACTGTAATTTTATTCCTAGGGACAGGGAACCATTTTTTCCCTCTGCATGAAGAAAAGAGGACATAAAATGACAGCGGTAAAATGCTGGACTTGCCATGAAAATATTGTACGTTATTAGATTCAGTCACCGCCACACGGATGACGGATTCGTGTTAATAAACGAGCAAACCTAGTTAAATGACTGTAGACGTACCATGGGAATGTGCTAGCTTAGCATGACTAGATGTCCCATTTTTCCCAGAACTAACCTGCTTTTAGATACTTAACACATGATTTATTTGAAATTGGTCCAGTTTGTTAGAAAATTAAGGGCAAAATTCACTAAAAATCAAAAATGGTCCCCACTAAAAACATCTATTAGCAAGTGTGTGCTGTTTTAGCAACTGACTCACTAATATGCAATTCAGGTTCGATTGCAAATATTGCCCAAAAAACAGAACTAAATGGAATTTGCAGGTCACAAATCCTAATTTTTCAATCTATCCAATTGAAAAGCTCATCAAAATACTGAAAATGCACTATACAACAATACCAAATTGTTTTACGTCAACTGTAAAGATTTTTTAATCAGTTTAATTGATCAGATTATCAAATGCAAATGTTAAGTAAAGTCATCCTTTACTCTTCTAAAACTTCAGACTGTACAAGAACCTATCCGCTACAATACACATTAACTTGTATCAAACCATAAAATAAAAAATATCTAGAACACTAATAAAAAATCTCCTTCAGTATCTAATATACAGTCTGCGATATCGTCATTCTCAGGTGACCTTTCATGGCAGAAGTTCAGAGCAGAGGTAACGGCTGCAGTTCGCCCCATGCTGACCACACAAACAGAGTCACAAAAACAGGAAGCCCTTTCACCTCCCTGTCGAGTCTGAGACGCAACCCAATCCTCTGTAGGTGCAAAACTCCATGGAGTTGATCAATCAGAGGTGCGACACATTAATCTGTCTTGACACACCGGCTCTCCCAGTGGAGTTCATCTGAAGGGCTGGGATGCGATCCAAAACTCTGCCGGAGTGATGAAGCTGGATTGGCAACAGAGGGTCGAGGTTAGTGTGCGCATTTCAGGAGTAGCACAGATTTGGGGAACTAGCTTTAGAAAGAAGTGGGCTAAATTTGGATCGTAATCAATCCTCTCAGTTTTTCAAGGTTTGAGTTTGATTTATGGATCATATAATGTGACTGTCAAACAAACTTAAATCTTTATATTAGGATTTGCGAGGTCTAAGGGTGGTGCAAAAGCTGGTTTTAAAGTGAACATAAAATCTAAATTTTCCCTATTTACCATCTTAAAAAATATCCCTGTGTATGATGTCAATGTTATTGTATAGATTTATATAAACTCACAGTGGATTAAAGTTCTTTAATTACAGCAATTTACAAAGAAGCTTTACCAGCTACAGTAAATACAAAATGCTCTCAAGGATGAACTTTACCTTGTGCCTCAATGTCCAGCTCACCATGCCAGTTTTCAGCAGTTAAAAGCACAAATATGGCATCTCCACCTGTGTAAAATGACTCAGTATTATTTTCACACTTGCATTTGGTATTGTTGAAAAAATTGGTTGAGTAAATGATTCACTCACTCACTCAACAATAGTAATTTGTTTCTTTACTTAATGGATCATGTGGTTGAACAAACGGGTTGAATGAATGATTCAAATGACTACATATTTCGATCCTGAATAAATAATTTTTTAACGAATCGGTTAAATGAATGATTTAATGATTCATTTTTATAAAGAGTGTCTTGTTTCATTCATGTATGAATCAGTGATTCGTATGAACTGGTGGAGTAAATGATTCATTGACAAACTCATCAAGAATCAGAATGGAGGGCAGAAACTGTAGTCTAATCATAAATACATGACATTACAGGGGTAAAACGGTTATGTATGCAGTTTCTTAGATTTAAACCGTTGAAACTGGTGAGGTGTGTTTCAATTTCATAAAAGCCTAAAATAATATGCTACGTCTACTGAGAGCAAGGCAGCTTTGTTCTCTAAATCTAATATAATTTATGGAGGAACCTGTCATTGTCCTTGAATTTCTCCAGTGAACTCTATAGCCCACCTCAGATGAATATATTGCCCTAAATTTTGCTCTGAACATAATTTCAGAAGATCATCATTTTTATCGACATTGTCATTGAAATCTCCCAAAAAAATTCACAGGAATCTCACTTCATTTCTTGTACAGCTCAATTACTATGGCTGACCAGAGTCAAGATTGAGTGCTTCCTAATATGATCCACTGATTTTTATGAGATGTTCACATTCGCAAGTCCTGCCCAATTTTCTCCACTCCTCTTTTATTGGATGGTCTCTTGGTGGCCTAAATGATTACACGGCACATTTTTGCCGCTTGCTGAAGGAAACTGACAGGTCTGTAATTACTTGTTTAATGAAGCAGACCTCTTAAGACCTGTCAAGAATATTATAAGAGACATTTCAACATTCTGGCCATCACAAAGAATCATCAAAATAAACACAGAATGAAGGATATATCACTTATTTATCCTTCAATAGAAAGAGCAAATGACACGCCATTAAGTAGACCATTTAGTCTAGCCTGCTATCTGCACATTATTACCATATTTTGCCCCATTATGCATTACAAAGAGCAGTCCCTCCTTAATGTGACAGCCAGACTGTGGCATGAAACATGTCCAGCTTAACAAATAAGAGTGCAAAATTGTGTTTTCAGACACTTTGAAACATCAGAGCTTAATAGAGTCACGCCACAATGTCTCAGATAGAATTAAAATAAACAGAAATCCAAAGAATATCATATAACTAATGTTTCACTAAAAAGCAAAGTTTGTCAAGACTAGATAGATAGATAGATAGATAGATAGATAGATAGATAGATAGATAGATAGATAGATAGATAGATAGATAGAAAGATAGATAGAATTCCAGAATGATAAACAGGTAAAAAAGACAGCCAGAATGGCAGATTTATAGATAATTCTTCAGTTCTAAATTTTCACAACGCTGGACCACAAAAAAATTCCACCTTTTGTTTTACTCTGGATGGCTCCGAGGTCAAAGGAGTAGGCCCATTTCAGCATGATACTGAATCGATAATCTACGACTGAGACCTTTCTCGAGAGATAGTGGTCTTCAAACACTACTTCACCACTCAAGAAAGACCTGAATCACAGGACCCTCCCATAATTCATCAAGCCCTCGAGATGGTTGGCAAATAAGCCAATACGCCAATAGCCAGGACAGAGACGAGAAGCAGAGATATATAGAGATCATGTGCGAGTGAACAGGCGAAAGAAAGGGGAGGACAAAGGGCATCAGGACCGCCATAAATCAACATCCTTCCAAACTGTCACATTCATTCTGGTCTATTCAGCGCTGGATGGCAGGGTGCACAGACTTCGTAAAATTCCTCTAGCTTAGAGTCCGATGGCATGATATTACAGTGGAGAGATACTACAGTCAATTCATCTTTATTTTGGTGATATCTGCCATGTGAAAACTTTTCAAATATAACAGGCCTGGATAGGGGTGGAGACCATATCTCAGAAGGCGCAATATATAGATTTTCCAAAATCCCTATGGAGTTGAGATTTGTCAGCAAAATATATATATACTGTATATATATATATATATATATATATATATATATATATATATATATATACACTCTTTATCAAGATGTCAAGCTAAAGCTTAAAATCTAAAGAGCTACGTCTCAACATGTTTTATATATACTGATTAATTTTATTCCTTTCTTTAACTATTCACTATACAGTACTTTAGCTTTATGCAAGAATTCAAGAATTCTCCATCACAAATGCATGGTGTAGTACAGTACATGTGATTGCTCTTTTGTTTGGTGCTAAATGCTCAAAATAGATGTTTGTACTATGTTTTAAAGAGAGATTTAGAGCCTTGTCTGTTTGGCTATTTCCTTATGCACAGCAAGAGAAACGATATTTCTCCCTTTCACAACATACACGCACCCAACATCTCTTAAAATGGTCCTTTTGGCAAGGACTCATGGAAAGAAGCATTGGTTCTTATCCCAAACACTTCTCCCAATCAGTTATGAAAAGGGTCAAGTGTTTTGGTCACTTTGACCTGCTTTTAAGACAACTTACATTTGATGAGCTTCACGAGATTAGGCTTAATTTCCCTGATGAATCAACTGTTCAGAAAGCCTCCACTGCTAAAGGACTCTTGATGCGACTCAAATAGGTCTGAGTTCCCAGAAATACTTTAAGTAGAAGACATTTTCAAGAATCTGAGGTAATTCTCCAAGTTGTAACTTCATTAGGGTCAAGGTTTAAATTATATGGGTGTGTACGTACTGTACCTGCCTTGAGGACTTGTAATTTCAGATGTAGTCTGATTGTCTTCATTCAGTGGCATGCAGAGTGACTCAAAGTTCCTTGTCGCAAGCAATTAATGGAGGACTTTTGTACATCTTTAGGATTGTGATTATGGCTTCTGTAATTACATTGACGGCGTTGATGATTAGAACAACTATGCCTGGAAGGTACAACCAAATGAGAGGGAAACTACAGTGTCCCTGATTTTCTCAAGCGCGACCTGCATTCCAATGCCGAAACCTGGAACCTGGTAGTGGTAAGCAGGACACCCAACTTGTTTTGTAACATAGGTACATGGCTGCCAGGGCCATTTCAGTCCCAGTCCTTGATGTGTGGCTCTGTGGGAACGCATGTCCTACGTGCCTCTTACTTGTCCATTACCTGGGCTATCTGTGTAGGCACATGTTTTAAAAATAACTTACCACTGATTTCACATTCACAGCTGGATTTGTACTCACACACAGCCTTGTATCCTTAAAGGCCTCTTGCAGCTATTGACGCTAAATGCTGCAAATTCACCTCCTCTGAAGGTGTCTATAATTGCAATCATTATATCTCCCATAGAACTATCAGTTTAATTGAGCCAGCAATGAGCTAATGCTTTGATGCCAGACAGGGGGACAGCATATGCACGCAGATCCTGGTTACAGGCCCTCGGAATGAGCGTGGAAGGGGGCGCAGAGAAGACTCAAGGAACTTAATGGCTCTGTTTACACCAAACTGTCAAACTACTTGTTCCTCTTTTTTCCCTCTAAATGTCATTCCGACAGCCACGGAGGTTGAGTGCTGTCAGACCCAAATGCACTGTTGAAGCGGGCTGCATGATTTTAAAAGAGTTCGGCCCATGCCTGATCCTCCTAAATGGGTAATTGCATGGACCAAAGAAGGGGGGTTGGATGGACCCTGGCCAGCGCAAAGAATAGCTGAAAGGGATTGAGAAAAACCATTCTCATACCAACAGAGTTCTTGGTAAATGTAGAGAGTGTCTGATCCTAATGCACCAAACTAATTGCTGTTGACATTAGCAGTATAGCACTCTCTTAAATGATTCAACACAATGGCACGATAGTCTTTCTTCCCAGAATGCTGTGCATCTAAAAGGCTTTTATTGTTTAATGGTCCCATCCCCATAACGAAGAAGTCCCAATGGGGTTCTTTCTCTCTGTATGGGAGTCTCTGCATGCCTAACAGGCCAATTAGACACCAGCCAATTTATTAATAAACACATCTGTGGGGAAGGTGGGCCCTGTCTTCTCACCACAGGTCTTAAGGAGCTGGCGCTGGATGCTGACAGTCCCCTGCTGAAGCTGAGGGCCGCCGTCCTTGCAGTTGCCCTTTAAACTAATCTGAACATGTTTGTCTTCTCTTGAAATGATTAAGGCTTGTATTTGAGCTGAAAGCTGAGAAAATTGGCACTAAATCAGTGCAAAAGCCTGCTCCCACCTAAAACTTGAATAGAATTGAACAACATTTCAGACCATGCACTGCCTAATGATGATGCCGATTAAAATTAAATGGTCTGTAAGTTTTTCAACTGCACATAGGGTAGCGTACCATTATCAACAGTCTATAAAGGAGATTTTACACTAGAGATTTTGGTGTGGGCCCACATTCATTTGATTATTTTGTTTGGTTAGTGTAAAAGTTTGATTTAGGTTGGACTAAACAGTAATTTCTTTTATAAAAAAAAAGTTTTCATTTGACTAAAATTATACCAGTCTGCAATGTCGTACTAATGAATCCAGATAATGTAGAATGATTCGGCCAGGCATTATACATGTTAATGAACCCAATCAAACATATTGTATTTAACAATAAGGTGTATTTAATCCAGAAGACGAACATAATACACGCAAAGTAAATTTTTTGGATGGATTAGGAAACAAACAACCTCAAACGTCAAGCTAAAACTACACGAAAATCACACATTTTGGCACAAGTGCTAAGTCTAATGTGGTACAAACTATTTATCATCATTACAGTCGCAACAGACACCCACCAATTTCGAACTTGCAATGACAGATCACCATACAGATTAATCAATGACATTAAAATCACAAGCTTAGACCTTATCCGACAAGCCAGAGGTGGATTTATTTCCCCGTAATGAAATAAGCGCTGGCTCTACTTTGACCCTGCTGACAATTTCTGACAAAATTTTTGCCAAAGGTTGGAAAAAGTTAAAAAAAGATTTAATGATTGTCATCAATCAAAGAGCAACCAAAGAGAGTGTTCTAGCTGACCCAGAAATGTCAAAGTGCTCCTCAGTTCTGAAGCTGCAGCAGGGAGGCCAGGTTTTTAAAATGTATCGGCAAGCTATTGGTTTTCTAATGAAGTGCATGTGAGGAACTTGTTAGTAAAAGTAGAACATTTCTTTCGAATGTGAATGGTAATCTATCATATGACAGGGGCAAGGTGCTATTAGGGAAGTGGACTAAGAGTACAGTGAAAAAGATGGATAAGGCCTGGGACTTGATTTTTTTCTTTATTATTATCTGTATTGGAAACTATTTAATGTATACTGCCATAATTACATGACTGTTTAAAACTGTTGAAATCTTTGTGCTTTCAGTGTATCTACTTGAATTGCAAGTCACTAATAGCTGGAATATACTACATGACTTTTGCCCAGATTTTTGTCCCAATTTGCAGTCTGGAGGAGTCAACCATACTGGGTAGTTGGAATTGACAGATTTCGAAGATTATCATATCCATATCAGATCACTTTGTCGGTATGAAGATACCCAACCTCTATTTGGTCACCTTTTACTCTCATTGCTGTCTAGGAGAAACAATTGAGAAATTTTCCTTCTAATACGAGGACATTCGGAATTGGTCGAAACAAACCAATTCTTCTCTTTGAAAAACCCTGAACTAAAGGTTTCCTCTTGGACACAGAGCGTACCATGCGAGACAAATTAGATCTGCACAAATGCCAGTCGCTTCCTGCTGGCACATTTGCCCCATCAGCACTCCTCTTGGTTTTTATCCAGTCTCGCACGACTCAAACCCCAAATACATGTAGCAAAACACTCCCTTTTCAGTGACTACCATGGTGTGACAATCCCGGGCATGGTTTGTTGGTGCTGGAGGCCTTCCAATCCGTATCACTGACTGTCACAAGCAGGAACAACAGAGTGCCATAGACTGAGCGTTGTCACTTCCTGTCAAAAGGCCAGGAGAGAAGAGCATGGAGACTGAATGCATGTCAGGAGTGTCTGTAAACAGCCGTTATGTTACTCAGAAAAGGTCTAGGAGGCATAGCGTGCTAATGTTGAAGTAAACTACTGAGATGCTATAGACCATTTAGCACTGAGGTAAAAAGGATGCTTTCCACCTGGGCAGCACTGATGGAAATCAAAGTCGCACTCAGGTAGTTGACTGAGTAATGAAGCCTATGACTGGGACAATTTGACTGATTTGCATCTAAACTCTCATTTTTTGATAAATGTAGTCTGAAGGTTTAGTTTTTAGTGATATTCTTAATCTTCTTGTAAACATTAGACACATGCTATGAGTCTCAGCTTCATGCATTAATAAATAAACAGGCTCATGCCTTGTGGCCAAAGTCGCTTGCTTCATAATATTGAGTCTGTGCTGGACCTTAAAGTGTAAATGCTGTCAAATATACCTTCTTTTTTTGTTTGTTTTTGTTTTTATTATTTTAGTCAAAACATCAAAACTGATAAAGAAAAAAGAAAACTACACAATGCTTACTGATTTGAATAATTACTTGGAAAAGTGTAAAAAAAAATAAATAAAAAAAAAAGTTTACATGAGTATGTGCCATTGTTTTTGTTAAAGTTTGTGATATTAAAATATTTATCTATTTTTAACTTTGTAAATAAAGGGTTTTTTATTCATTAGAAAAGACTAAAAGAGATTTTTAACTTTTTAACAAGATTTGTTCATAATTGTTGACCTTTTAATAGGTTATATCATCATACTAGTAGGTGATTTTGTCTATAATTTGTCTATAAAAATAAAATCTGGGTGTTTAAATGGATAGTTCACCCAAATATGAAAATTCTGTCATTAATTACTCAATGTCATGCCGTTCCAAACCTTTAAGACCTTCGTTCATCTTCAGAATGCAAATTAAGATCATTTTGATGAAATCCGAGAGCTTTCTGACACTAGATAGACATCAGTGTAACTATGTTCTAGGGCATCGTTAAAATAGCCCTTGTGACATCAGTGTTTTAATCTTAATTTTATGAAGCTATGAGAATACTTTTTGTGCGCAATGAAAACAAAAATAACTACTTTAGTCAACAATTTCTTCTCTTCCACGCTCGTTCACAAGAGTACCACAATGCATTTTTGTGCATTCCGTAAATAAAATTACAGGTGAACCATTGATGTCACATGGACTATTTTAATGATGTCCTTACTACCTTTCTGGGCCTTGAACAAGGTAGTCACAAGTTGCTGTCTATGCAGGGTTAGAAAGCTCCCGGATAATATTTGAATTTGTTTTCTGAAGTTATATTTGGGTTTTTTTTGTTTGGATAGACGTGGGTGTTAGTGGTTTGTGACAGGGTTTTAGTCACAAGTTGCTGTCTATGACAGAATATATCCCTTAAAAAGAATCTGTTGTTGTTGTTGAAATCTGTTTTTTTTTTTTTTTTTTTTTTATTAAATCATTCACAACAGAGTAGTTGTGAACAATTCTTTCTTTTAAAAGATTCGTTCAAAAATACTGTTTTTAAGATACTGTTTAAATGCAACTTTACTAGTTGAAAACTGCAATCTTTGCTTGTGGGCACTCAGCCCTGCTGCCAGGTTGTTTTGAGCCAATCACATGAGCCGGACGAATGCCATGTGACTAATTACTTTCAAGCCATGGGAAAAATATCATGACAGCATGGATTGGGTGAAGACACCACAAGAACACACACAACCCCAAGCCTTCACTATAGCAACCAATGTGAGCTGTGACAAAATGCAACATTAATGTAAAATTTGTCCATTTCTTGCTTTTAAGAGCCCACAAATATAGTATAATGAAAGATTAGCAATCAGAGAATGCGTCTGGTTTTAATGGTAGCCAATAGAGAAAGATATTTTTTGCAACAAAACAATGTAGTTAGGGCAATGAGGTCATGCAGCCAAACCTTGAAGCCTTGGTGGCAACTCTACTGCCTTCCCAAAGATAGATATGGAAAGGAATTTGTCCCAGGCTTCAGGCATGGCTATCACTGAAATGCTTTCATACAGATCAACACTGCCTCCCAGGGACTCCGGTGGAACTACAGACCGATGCTTCTCTCTCATTCTCTTCCTCATGGTGCACTATACTGGGAGAAGTCACAGAGAGACATGCTGAGCGAAAGAGAGACAGCGAGAAAGAGTCATGAATCAGCACCCGGCCAGCCGCTTGCACAGGAAGCCTTCAAAGACGAACGAACGCAGGGATCTGACTGCAAGTGCTCACTGAACTTATGATGTGCTTTTGAGCTATATATCAAAAACACACTGAGTAAAAACTGAGATGGATGAGGAGAAAGGTAGATCAATATGGAAAAGACTGCCTTATGGATTCTGCACAGTGATTTGGTGGAATCATTAAATAAAATGAGAATAAACATGACATGAGATGGATGATTGACACAAGAAACAAGAAAGGTGGGGTGTGGCCTGCTGAGATTAATAATAGAAGATTGTGAAAAATATAGGTTTGACAATGGTCTGTTGATCATTTTGCAATGAGAAACTAAATATTAATGTTGCATGACTGCTACCAGCCGATATCATTTGTTGCACATTTTTACATTAATGCACATGCAAGTAGACCAGGCAAACATTTTAAACCATATAAAATAAATAAATACATAAATAAATAATCTGTAGAAATGTATTTAAAATTATATATAAGAAAATATATTTAAATCATGTTTAATTAGATTTCTTCATAAGTTATATTTTAGCCATTTATTATTTTGCCAAAACCATTTTTTTAAGTGAGACTTTTGAACCAAAACTATTTTCTGTGGTATTCTGTTCTAGATTTTTTTTAGTCAGTTTGAATGGTTGTAATTCTGATCTAGTTCTACAGCCATGGTCAACAACTTCTGTTGAGAATTATTCAATAATGGTTGAGGTAAAAAGAGGTTCCCTTTTTAAAGCTCTTTTGATTATGCTAAGCTTCTGCCTAATTCATAGGGAGAGCGGCATACTTGAAACATCGTATCAGGTTATGGTTAAGTTCTTGTTCCTGTCTCTCTCTGAACTTTAGCTCTAATCTCCCCTTCAGCTCGACATGTTCATCTGAGGCACTGACTCGGCGGTCTGCTTCAGGGAGGGATCAAATCCAATTCACTCTGTTTAGCGTGATCCCATTTGTAATGCTTAGCTAAGTTCAAATATATAGTTGTGTAGCCTTTTGTACATGTTTAACCAGCAGTTTTGTGGTACTTTACACAAAATGGGTGAGTCACACGAAACCTGTCAACCTGGGTCGTATTTCATCATCAGCATAATATTTTATTTATTAACTTATCCAAAAAGTGCAAACACTGTGGAACTCAGGATGAACTTATTTGAACGTCCTGACCAGCCCGACACAGCAACAATTGCTCAACCAATGGCATGAATCTGGGGCGGAGCTAGAAACCAATCCAGCTATGGAAGCCATTTCTACCACTGAATAAACAAAAACACTTTTATATCACAAATCTGACTTTTTTTTCTTTCTTTTTTTTTTGCAATTGGAATTTTATAAAGAGAATAAAACTCAGAATTGCAAGTTTGTATCTCACAATTCCGTCTTTTTTCCCAAGAATTTCGAATTTACATCTCTCAAATCTGACTTTTTTTCTTGCAATGGCAAGTTTATTCTCCAAATTGCAAGGTGTAAACACAATTGTTTTTTTTGTTTTTTCTCGCAAACTCTTACAAGTTTACATCTCGCAATTCTGACTTTATAACTTGCAATGGCGTGTTTATATCTCACAATTTGGACTTTTCTTTTTTTCAGAATTGCGAGATTATATCTCACAATTCGGACTTTTTTTTCTCCGAATTTTGAATATCCATTTTGAGATTTTGACTTTTTTCGCAATTCTGATTTTTTTGTTGCATTTACACAATTTTGATAAAACAAGTCAAACTCGCAATTGCGAGAAAAAAAATATCTGAATGAATTAAAAAGTTGAGTTTACATCTTGTATTTCTGACTTTATAACTTACAATTGCCTATTATGAAGTCAGAAATGTGAGTTTACATCTCACAATTCTGACTATATAACACACAATTGTGAGTTTATATTTTGTAATTCCGGAAAAGAAAAAAGTAATAATAAAGTTTATATCTTGCAATTTGGACTTTATTGCTTTATTGATTAAATAAGTCAGAATTACTAGATGTAAACTCGCAATTGCGAGGAAAAAGTCTAAATTATTAAATAGAAAGTTGAGTTTACATCTCATAATTTTACATTTCACAGTTCTGACTTTATAACACGCAATTGCGAGTTTTTATTTTGTAATTCCGAGAAAAAAATAAAATAATCATAAAGTTTCTATCTCATAATATGGACTTTATTGCTCAGAATTGCGAGTTTATATACAATTCTGACTTTTTTCTCAGAACTTTGAATTTCCATCTCACAAAAATTATGTTTTTTGTTTGTTTTTGTTTTTTTAATTGTGAGATAAAAAAGTAAAAAAAAAAAATTAAAAAAATTACTCAGTGGCAAAAACGTGCTTCCACAAAGAGCAGAACAGAAAACTGATTGGGGGGGGATGCAATTCTGTTTGGTGACACAAGTGCTGAATTACACACTTTATTTTTAAATAACGCAGCACTATACAATAGTACATTTAGTGCAAAATGTAGTGTACTTCAGCATTCTTTAAAAAAAAATTAAATGTGACCTTATAAAATGTTTTCCATTGTTTATCTACCAAAACATCAGCATATGTTAAAATTTTGAGAGGATGATGTGTTTTTCTCTGCAAGTGTCGTTGTGTAAAGCACTTTTGTGTGCGTAGTATTTTTATCTGATGCTTGAATATGCCTGTTTCATCACAAACACTTCACGGGGGCTAAGCCAGAGTAATGTAGCCTGCATTATTTATCTAGGTCTCAGGCGTATACTACTCCGTGCTGATTTCCCAGTGACATTTCAAGACAGAGAAGCAAATAACGAGAGATACCGTGGGACAAACAGTAAGAGAGAGCTAAAGAAGCAACAAATCCCTCTTACATGAGGAAAGACCCTTCGGATAGCAGATTCAGCAGGCATCTTGATCAGAAACGTCTTTTTGCCTGCATAACACCTGACAGAGCACATGAAAACACACTATTGACTTAAACTAAACATAACAACATGTCATACAGCAGCCATCAAAACAGCCTCAAAATGCATTTACACATACTTCTCCTGGAAATACACATTCGGGTGCGCTAACACTCACAGATGATGTTGAAATCATGATGAAGTGGTGTGAGAGAGGTAGGTTGTCAGTCTACCGTTCTACCTCAGAAAAAAAAAATAGTGGTTGCTGAACTTCTTGTCTCAGCCTCTCTCTTTTCGAATATCACATGCTCTCTCACTCACTTGCTTCCTCATTCAACCTCTTTCATCTGTCAGAGCTAATGAACAGATGTTGCAGGGCTGTTGAATGTAGGATGATGGACTGTGCCTCTGGTGGCTGAAGCCAGCTGGGGAAAGAAAGAGAGTGAGAGCGAGAGACTTTTATGATTTCTCAGCCATCCAGACCATATTAACACGTAAAAGGCAGATCCATGAAACAGTTGCACCATTTTTGTGTGCGTTCATGTATATTTAAAGGGACAGTACACCAGAAATAAAAAAAATTAATCTTTGCATTATTCTAAACCCATTTGACTTTTTTTCTTCTGCTGTTGAATCAAAACATTCTGGACAATTTGTTCCCGTGTTTTGAATATTTTCATTTTGCATGAAAGTGAATAGGTACTGAAATTGTCAGGCCCCAAAATTCACCATAAAATATCTTAAAAGTAGTTCATTGGTTTGTTTGTTTTTTGGATGAAAGTTTATAGGTATTGTATTTTTAAGGTCCCAAAATTCACCATAAACCCAAAATATACAGTAAGTAGACAGTAGTAATCAATTAAAATCTTTTCCCCAACTAGATTTCAAATTAAATATGCCACCACTGAATACAATGACATTTGATAACAAAACACCCAAGGACCAATATCATCTGCTCTTAAAATTGTCACACAAATATATTGTTTGGTTTTAGAAGATTTGGAATATAGTGAATTGAAACGTATAGATAAATAATAAATAATAATATTAGAAGATTTGGTTAAATTAAATTAAATAAATTAAATTAAATCCCCCCCCAGGGAAGTCAGAATTATGAGATATAAACTCGGAATTGCAAGAACAATTTCAGAATTGTGAGATAAAAAGCTGCAATTACCTTTTTTATTTTTTATTCAGTGGTGAAAATAAGCATCAAATAGAAATAAGCTTGACTTCTACTGTAAAAAAAAAATACATTTTGAAAAATAAATAAATAAATAAAATCAGAAGAGAAGATAATTAAGCTACCTGAGGAAAACCTTAGTAATTCAGCCCTTCATTCCAGCAAATGTTACCATTTGTCCCAAATGTTCCATCTCTCTTCCTGGTGGTGTCCTACATCACAGCTGGCACCCATGTCCCCTGCTTTTTCTCCAGGGGAAGGTGGATCACCGCCAGCCGCCCCATCGTCAGAAAGGTCAAGAGAATGAAAGAATCTGCAATGGATGCTCAGGTTTAGCTGGGGCCAAATGTTCTCGCACCCTGTGCTACTTCAAAAACTCACTAGAAGTGTGTTCAGAGATCACTGACCCTGCCAGTTTTTCTTGACCCCTGTTGGCTCAGATCTTTTTGTCTGCATAGACATGCTTCTGAACAGCTTCATTTATATTTCACACATGAAAGCATGATCATGTCACAGATGTTCCAGTTTCCTCCATCATACAGTACAGAGAAATTATCTCTTGAACTGAAATGAAAACAGATAGAGACTTTTTAAACTTGCGTTTGTGTTGCATTTGTCATTACAAATACGGTTTCTTCTCAGGGCTCTCCTGCCACCGAGAGGTCAGTGCAATTAGTTCTCACTCTCAAGAGCTCAAGACTAGTTTCTGCTGAGCTCCGGGACTGACACATTTGAGGATGTGTTGATTTTCACGCACGTCACACACCGATAATCAAATGTTCCAACACCCACACTTCCAATCTGGCTTTCTGTTATGTTCCATTAAATGACTAACTACCTACAGATTTGTTATTTATGCATGTATTTATTTATTTATTTATGCATGTATGTATGTGTTCATTTATTTGTTTTACAGTTGTTACTCACTTCCTGCCATTTCTTACTTCCAGCAAAGCTTTCTGTTTAAAGAGTCGACATGAAATCAAAACTGACCTTATTTATTTTACTGCTCACACTGCTGCTCTGACTGTGCATGATTCATCAGTGCATGTTACTCCAAAGAGTAACATGCACTTCGTAATCTGTCATCAAAATGCAATAATTCACTCATTTTAGTCTAGTCTGAAACAACTTTTCTCTTGTGGTGATGTCAGCAAGGCCTGATTTCTTTAACCCCGCCCCTTCTTTAGTATATAGACCACACCCAGCTAGCTGTGCTGATCTCATCAATTTGGTAAAACATCACAATACAGAACTAAATAATAAGCAAACGATGCTGTGCAGTTGTGTGTTGTAGTTGGTATTTGCTACAACTTTGTGGTCATCTGGTTATTATTGATCATTTATAATAATTTGATTAATCATTGTGGTGAATTTGTGATAGAATAAAGCCAACCAGGCACGTGCACAGGTAGGGCTCAACCTGTGCAGAGCACATGCACTTTTTGCCCTGACACTCTGAAGTGTCATTTTTCTTAAGTGCTGGTTTTTTTCTTCTTCTTCAATAAATTAATTCTATTGGTCACCCTTTATGTCTGTATGTCTGTTTTAGAAATATTTAGCAAATTAAATGTATTAAAAAGAGCTTGTGACTGTGATGAGTGGCACAGGTGTCGCGATATGATTGGATATGACTGGTTATGTCCGGCTGTGATTGGTTCATGCGATAAATCGGCTTGAGTTAGCGGAGGCTGGTGGGCTTGAGAACGGCGGGGCCAGTGGTTTCTGCGAAGGAGTGTCCGTTGGGCTTGTGGCAACCACATGTGATGACCCCGGGCTGGACTCCTCTTCATCCAGGGTGAAAGCCGATCCGGCAATCCACAGTGCAAAGTTTATGTATTTCCTCAGCCATCAGCACGGATCAGCCCCAGGCATGACGAAGCAGATTTCGTCCTCTTTTGGAAGGCCAAACAAAGTAGTTTTGATTTCACAGTGAAACACATGCATTACATGCTATACGACATGGCGGCGGCAACAACAATACTACAACGAGAATAAAAGGTACGCCTTCTTTCTTTGCATGAACATCTGGGTGGCGATATGCAAATCTTTCTACATAGTAATGTAGATATGTGGGGGCGTGTTAGAACGAGCCGTTTCAGCGGGGCGTGGACGAGTGTTAACTTTTATAAAGAATATTTCTTTGGATTTGAGACTTTAGTCTTTGCAACTTTACAGATCTTCTTTATGCACCAAGAGCTTGTAACACTCCAAAGAGAAAGGAAAAATTGAAATCGCATCATATGACCCCTTTTAAAAAAAGTAAACAACTCATACATTTAAATATAACCACTTTGTTACGTCAAAATAAGACTTAAAAACTAAAATAAAACCTGATTTGTGGGAGTTTTTAGTGAGTAATCAGCTTGTTGAAATTTAAAGTAAATCTCTGTCTGAGAACAGTATTTACTGAGCTTTTGATGACTGATGAACCGAATAATTTAAAAATAGTTTAAAGTTAACTATTAAAAAGATAGCTAAACATAAGTTCACGAATTAAATTTATAGTTTAAATTGTTACTGACTTGAGTTATTATTTTGGAATAAATGTGATATGCTTAAAAACACTAATGTGATGAGATTCATACTTGGCTTTAATAAACAGAATATTGAGTAATATTCTATAATATTGATGTAAAAATGTAAAATAGAATTGTTTTTGTTGTTGTTTTCTGGTAGTGTAAGTAATGTTTATTTAACCTAGAACAAGCGACTGAGACTTGACATTTGATTTAAAAAAAAAAAAGGACTTTGCCTCCTCATTTCAGAATACCAAGCGACTGAGACTTGACTATTTTTAGTTTCATAGCACATTATATATATAGCACATGCCAATGGGTCTGTGATATGACTTTAAGTGAAGATATGACGTTCTTTTGACTTGTCTTCCTGCAAAGAGGGAAAGAAACAGACCAGTAGAGGACAAAAACATCAGCAGTTCTTCAAATCATACAGTATTAGGAGAGTTTAATTTGTCCTCCATTTCAGCAGATTAAAATGGACTCAAAATTGACCATCATTGCTTACATAATATATGGTTTTGCTATTTTGTTCATCATTTCACATTATTCTAAAGAAAAAAAATATCAGTCTTTGTAATCAAAGGTAGCTTCGCCAATGAAATGACAAGGTTTTGCTGGTCTGGTTGCTGGTCACTTTCCATTGACAGACATTAAAAAATACCTCAATATTCTGAGGGAAATGGTTTTTCTAATTGAGTATGACGTTTCACTCGGAAATGTACAATATTTTTTCAGTAGAAAAACATTTGCAGTCATCAAACGCTCACTTAATCTTTAAATAACACTATTACAATTAACAAATCTCAAAATAATATCCGTTTTAAGAATGCACAATATAATGTTGTGATCCCTTAATTGACGTGTAGCATTTCAAACTAAGTTTTAATTTTTTGTTTTTAATGTTTGATCTTGAATTATTTTTTAAAAATATGGAAATATTCATCTTGACTATTTAATGGTTATTGGCAATTATAAGCTTATTAATATAAGGGCAGAATTTTGTATCATTTATCCCTGGCTTACGTCAGATTACGTAACTTTAACACAACCATGTTTACAGGCATCTCCCTGAAAAAGAGGATTATACAATCTGCAGGTTAAACTACAAGCGAGATCAGTATATTGAGACAGTTCAAGCATTACTTACCTCCTCCTTTCCCTTTCAAGTCTCCAGAATACAAGAGGAACTTGACAGAGGGGAGTTCGCACATGTCCCTAATTCCCAATTCAATATGAAATGCAATTGCTTTGTCTCACATAGGGCTCCCAGGTTACCCCTCCTCTCACATCTGCAGGAACAGTTTAGATGGACCCCCTCCCCTACTGTCGGAGGTAGAGACAAGGGGACAGATATGGGAATACAGGGGGCAAGGTAGGCCGCTCCGGTATGGCGGCAAAACCGAAATCCAGGTCAGGTGTCTGGAAAACACAATCTGTCTCATAGCAACAGGGTTTCCTTACAGGGACTGGCCAAGGACCTCAGATAAAATATCCTCCCTTCGCAATCTAAAATGCTTCTCTCTGCCATTTTGCAGCCTTTGGAGAACTTTTGAAGTGTGGGACAGCGGTCAGATTGAATTTATATCCTTCACTGACATGTAAACACTGAAGTTTGTTTATGGATGGGTCAAACAGAACTGCCATTTATGTCTTGAAGAATTGAAACTGTAACTCAAACTGAAGAACTGATTTCAGTAGGCCAGAAATCTGATGCTTAGAAGGTCGTGAATTGAGATCTACTTAACTAAAGCCGCTATCCACTGATCACACCTACAAAAAATGACCTAGTTTTTAGGTTGGTTGCATTTCTTGGAGCTCAGAGAGTATTAGGGTAATAAAACAAAAGTGCTCACCTGTCAGTTTTATTCCAATCAAATGTTTTGCTTTTACCTTCAAACCATCTACTGCAATTCTTCCTTTTCTTCTCATCCTTTTCGGCTCTTTTCATGAACTGGGTACAAAACAGGTCCAGAAACTAAAAAAAAAAAAAACCTTTTGTTGAAAAATATTTCAGCAAATTATCAGTGAAGAGAAATGCTTAACATTCAGAAAGTGCTGATTAACCTCATTGTATTAAGCTGCACCCTTACCAACATTTTTTTTTTGTTTTTTTTTTTTTTTTTTTTTTTTTTTTTTTTTTTTTTTTTTTTTTTTGTATGGTTGTGGTTCCAGCAATCTACCAATCAATCAGTTATTAATTTACATCTCAAATTATGTTAATTCTCCTCTGGTGGCACAATGGGTTCTGAAAAAAAAAAAAAAAAAAAAAAAAAAAAATATATATATATATATATATATATATATATATATATATATATATATATATATATATATATATATATATATATATATATATCAATTAGCATATAGGTACAAGTTATCACCATAAATGGTTACCATATCATACATGAAAGTTTTAATATTAATATTGATTGTTTGTAGTGTAAACTCTGGGCTAAATATAAAAGTGGTCACACTTTATTTAAGGTTCAATTCTCATTATTAACACACCATTAACTACGACTTCACCTCAATAAACTATGTTTTATTACAACAAACTGAATATCAGTTCAATGTTTGTTTGTTTTTGGTTTTTTGCTGGATATAGTTAAAAAGGCCAAGGACCACAATATGGGAAAGATCACTGTTTTAAAAATAAATGACACCAATGTGCAGAGTATTTGTGGAAAGCAGATTTCTTCTATACTTTACCTCAAAGGCAAAATTTGTCTCAAAACCGTTCATACACGATTGAAGAAAACAGTATATGTGCAATCTGTGCTCAAGGTTCACCTCAAAGACTTCTATGAATGATCATTCATCTTGTTCAAATACTGATCGTAAAGCTCTCTGATAGATGTATACAGTGACCCAAAAGAAAACAAATCAATTTATTTTGGTTTGCTAGCTGTATGATCTCGATTTGTGTGTTTCTAGGTAAAGCAAAAAAGTTTTCACCAGCATACTGAGAACATCCATGTATTTTCGTCTCTTTGTGTTAAAAAAAAAAAAAAAAAAACTTTTGTAAGTTGTTCAGTTTGTCACTAGAAGGGGACCACAAAACATGTTTTTTTGAGGGATGACCTAGCTTTTGTCCTTTGTTCCATTTGTATCTTGAAAGGTACAACAAACCATCTCTACCACACATTTATATCTGCACAGTTCAGGTTAACAGCACTCTGAGCAGGCCACAACAAGAACCATATCTTTATATACACTTACGGTTTTCATCAGAGGTACATTTGCTCATGGTCTGCTCATGTTTGGGTCAAGAAACCATCTTGTCACTTGTGTTTTCCATTCCATGAAAGCTTTTGTCTAAACATGCCATTATTCTAAACTCTGGGATGCAGCTGAAAATAAAGTGCTCATTTAAATAGCTGTAATGGGAGCAACTCCACAAGAACGGGCTTGGTTTAATGTTGTACGAGTATCACAGAGAGAATGTTTCTTGAAATAAGCAATGACATCTCAGAATGCATTAGCAAGCTAGAAAGAATTTGAGGTGCTAATAAAATATTTATATGCGCATGCAAACAAACTGAGACGTAGAGACAATAACCCCCTCCTGTTTCCTAACTTTTAGCCGTGCTCTCAAAGGGCACATCACTGATAAGACTTTGGAGAGCACTAATTCTTCTTGACAGAATATGCCATCGAGATAATTTTTTTTTTTTTTCTTTTGGCTCCTCTGACCCTGATTATCATCATTACCGCCCATGCAGCTGACAAGGAGACCTTAAGGGATATCATTTTATATTAAACCACGTATGGCAGGAGCCTAGATATTTTACACTTAAATTATCATTGAGAATGTGAATGAAGTTGAGAATTCACAGGTTGAAGTGTTACTCAGCGGTAAGAGTTCAAATCTATAGTTATACTGTGTGAAAAGGTCGATATAAGTTATTATGGCAGTAAAAATATGATATATATACTGTATGAATACACACACTCCACAATATTAATCGTAATATTAATTAATATTAAACCCAACAAGCTATTTCCACTCAATTTCACACTCTATATACAGTAACAAAAAATAAATAAACAATATATATATATATATATTTTGCATTTTACATATTTGTGTAAGTTGACTATACACACACACACACACACACACATACACACACATACATTTTGTAATGAATAAAACATAAAACTCACACAAATGGCATTGTAAGGCAAAATGGTATAGCAAATGTTATCAGTTATTATTGGGACAATCAGTGATAACTTTTAATATTTTGGGCCTTTTTTCTATGGTGCACAAAAGCTTGTTATGAAAGCAACAGCAGAAGTGAAGTTTTCCCGTAAATAAGTTAAACTTGGCTTGTTTCTCACATTAATCTATTGTATGATTTCAGAAAATGTAAAAAATAAATAAATAAATAGTGCAAAACAGTAAATTATTTTATTTTATTTATGTATTTTTGGTCATGTTGGAGCTTTACAGCTATAGTCCCCATTCACTTTAATTATATGGAGGAGCATATTTAAAAAAAAAAAAAAGTTGTGTGCCATTGAAAAAAATCATCTCATACCATTTTGGACCATTGTGAAGATGAGTAATAATGACATGGGTAATAATTAGTAATAATGAAATGGTTTATTTATACAGCTAATTTCCTCATTCTGACAAACAGAAATGCAGCTTGAAGCACTGAAGATCACAAATGATAGGATTACAATTCCCATTTATCTGAGTTTTCTAGTTATGTCCAGTGATACTGTCTAGTTCCCGGAGGAAAAAGTTGAACTTTTAATGAACAAACTCATTAAAACAGCAATGGCTATTTTCAGAAATATCCCATTTGGGCTCTCTTGCACCAGATTGAAGAGCTTTTCAATTACACAGAGAAGTCCTCTGACGTGCATGAGAGTTTTCATGGCCCGCTCTAAAACCACATCATTAAAGCAAGAGCCGCTTCCCACTGCAAGGGAAGGAAACCCCTCTGGACGGTGGCATGGGTCCAGCTCACCAGGGGCGACTGGATTATCTCCCGAGCTCCCACATGTCCAGATGTGTCCAGCTGAGAAGGGCAAGCTCAGATGTGAGAGCTTCGAAATCTGGCAGCGCTGCCAAGAATTTTCAAGTGTAGCACAAATATGCGAACTCCTCAGCTGCGAGGCTTATTTGAGGCATGCATATTTGTCATTTTCTCCATTCAGCTGTCACATAAAACAAGGAAATGTAATTTCGAAAGGGAAAAGATATTTGTCCACCCACCACAGTAAAAATTAGATGTAATTAACCACACTTTAATAACATGTAATTACACCATTATGGCAACAATATACCTGTCATGCTCGGAGCAGGGACAATTTAGCTTCTTTAGCGCTTCTGATGCATAAATAGTCAGGCTTCAGGATAAAAGCCAGTCTTTCACAATTAATTTGCAAAAAGCCCCAGTAATTTCTGGAAACATCTTTCAAAATGAATGCTGTCTTTATACTGTGCTGAGAAAAAGTAAGTGCACCACAGTTGCATAATGACTTTAAAATATTTATTTTAAAAAAGTAAGTACACCCATAGATTTAGTAGCTGATGTTGTACCATTTAGCAAATATAACATCTTGTTGGTGTCTACACTGTCAAAAAAAAATTATTTGCAACTGTGAAAATACTATTTCAGTTTTCAAACAATTCACATTTAATTCAATGTATTACTTACTGTTTCTTTGTAATTGACCCTTGGCAAAGACCTGCCCCTCTTAGTTACTGTTGCTACATCTAAAATTTTGAGTTTGTGTTTTGATGCTGATCATTATGTTATAATTGAGTGCATTAGTTAATGTTGGAGCAAAGAGGACACTGACAACACACCGACAGACAAGACAGCTTACTTCTGTTATGAAACAAAGTCTTAGTTTTCAAGTTTTGTCATTTTTCAAGCAATTCAAACAATAAATACTGTTTTGTGGCTCTTTAATGTGTCGTGACAGATCACTGTAGCACCTCAGTTCAAATAGCACATGAACTGATAATCTCTTCCTCTTTACTAGTTACAGCACGAAATAAACATGAATGAACATCAGAAGGTATCGTTTCAACCGTGGAAAGACATCTTTACACACCATTTTTCAAGTTCAAGTCTGCTGACATTAATCTACTCTCCTGTCTAGTTTGTTTGTTGGACCAAATGCCGGATTTGGCATTAAAATTGGTCACTTCCTGTCAATCAAGCTCCCTGTGAAGGGTCATTTGTTTGTGAATTTTAAGAGCAATTTTTGAATGAATTGTTTTTACACCATTTTTGGCTCTTTGTACATTGACTAGGAGCAATGTTAGCCTTGAATTACATGAACTATTGTTTGTACTGCCCACCTCTGACATTGAGATCTAGATTGACTTGGCCATTACAAAGCCCTCCATTTTGTTCTTTCTAGCTACTCCTTCAAAGATTCAATTGCATATTTTTGGGTCATCATCATATCAAAAGTTGCACTTACAGTTAAGCTTCAACATTTACATTCTCCTCAAAACATCCCTAAACCATAAAATTCCCACCATCTTGCCTCACAGTTGGTACGTATCTTCTGATTGTTGCACCTGATTTTAAATGTAGGGTTGAACTAACAAAAGACCATTTCTTTTCATTTTACCCTTGTGCAATACTGAAAAGCCTATTTTGTAAATCCTAATTTGGTGTTCCCAGTCAAAAATCACCAGCCTTTTAAAAATTGCTTGTATAATCTCTCATTATGCTATATTATCATCAAATATTGGATTCAATGGTTTTGTCAACTTCTTTTCTTATAAATAGCACAGGTTTTGCATTTCTTTATGGAACCTATTGACCAAAGGCCTTATGCACCTTTTTGAGTGGCAGATCAATGATCTATCATTTCCAAAAAGAAATACAAAACCTGTGCCAACTAAAGAAAACAAGTTGATAAAAAACTGAATCCCCAAGTGGGGATTTTACAAGGTGGGTAAAGTAAAAAAAAAAAAAAAAAAAATATATATATATATATATATATATATATATATATATATATATATATATATATATATATATATATATATATATATATTATAATAATAATTATCCAAGTACGGAAGGGTTTAATGCCCTGTGTGATCAATAGCAGTAAGGTTTGATCCAATGCGATAACATTAAGCATTTTCGGGTAAAAGAAAATCCTCTCCAGGTCAAAATTAAATGAGGCTTAAACTAATTATTGCAAAATGTGATTTTCAAGTGTTAATTGTTTAAATATAAATTTTTTATCTTTTAACATAAATAATATTCAGTTACTGTTTTCATGGGGTGTGCTTACTTTTTCCACAGCACTTTATATCTTTAGTACATCCAGGGTTTGGCTTCTTCCAGCTCGGACAAGAACTGAAAGAAACAGACTGAAGGAAAACAGTTCATCGAGGTGATGAGGACAGACACCAGAGGTCAACGTCTTAGCCGCCCAGCTTGACTGCTGGACACTTTCCTCACTTGGAAGGGCTACTGGGGTCAGGATTTTGAACATCAAAAGAGCAAGCTGTGCTTGCCATCGTTTCCCATGGATTTCAGATGTGCAATTCCCAATTAGCCGTCAGAGCTGTCAGAAATGATCACAGATGCCCCATTTTGCGGACCGTAGAAGCTGTTCTCATCGTCTGGCTTGAGAGTCGCTGTGTTTACACAGTGGTTCAAATAATTCTGTGCCATTCGGGGGCTTTGACCTATTGGATATCGAATAAGAGGTGGATTTGGCTTTCTTTTCATCCCTGCTACAATTCAAAGAGTCTTTCTCCGAGTAGAAATGATTTCTTCTTAATTTCCTGCAGTATCAGATGTAGACATGTGCTTCATGTTGTTCAATAGTGTCTTGTATGGCTAGACAGCATGATATAAATCACTGATCCTTGCACATGCTATCCATCATGTGTTTCCAAACAGGATATGTGGTCAACATGTGTCCTTGACTGACCCAGCAGGCTTGTGCAACTATGATGAGGGGTTCTTCACCATGCCACCTAAGCCCAAAACCAAACATTAATCAAGTACACAAGTGCAGATACATATTTCAGATTTGAGCAGCAAAAATCAGACTGAAAGAGCAAGGCAGTTGGGGGAGGGTCCTTCTGATTTGAGCAGTATGACCACTCAGAACACCCTGGCAACCATATAGCAATATATTAATAAACCTATAACAACTGCATACGAATGGATGCAAACCACTCACAACACCCAAACTGTGGCTTTTGCACAAGCAAACACCATTCACTTTTTCTTCAGAAAATGCATGTTTTTGAAAAATCTAAATGTTTTCTTTAATGACTTAAAATCTATGGGATATATGAACAAAGTGAGATATCTTTCTGTGAGGGATGCACTGATATTACAATTTTGATACATGCATTAACATTGAAACACTAAAAAAATATATATTTTAAAAAAATGCTAAAATTATAATTTACAGTATAAAATGGATAGTAATTTTAAGATTAGCTAATTATTTAAAATATTTAAAATTTAAGTGTTTTAAATTATTGTATTTAAAGATAAACTTTCAAGATTAAAGATTTTTATGGTGCTTTTTGTCATTTTTTAGATATAACTTAAATTAGCCTGCATAATTACTGTAATTATCAAAAAATAAATAAAGTAAAACTCCTGTAATATCATGCAAACATAAATAAAATTTAGCACCTCCTTACATCTTGTACTTTACTGCCGTATATTAAAAACAGAATTTGCACTTGTTCAATGTTACCCATTACATCAAAACTTCTACTCTTCTTCCAAAAATGAAGGAAAGAGGGACATCAAAGAGAGGTAAGCAAGTGTTGATTTAAAATTTGATTTACCTGGTTATTCATCTGCAAAATGAGATATCACACCGTCTCCTGCACTGAAACGGTGTAGTGATGCACAGAGGACACATAAAGAGAGAGAGCGATTTGAAGTTCACGGGTCCCATCAACAAATCTCAACAGCGTCCCATCAACAGCAAAATGCTTCTGCAATGTCAGCATATTCATGCTTGATGTCTCTTTCTCCTCCTCTATCTCTCATCTGCGTGTCTTTCACCCTGTAACTCCATGCAATTATGTGCATCCGTGCATCGAGAGGGGGAAAAAAATATGAAAAACAGACACATACCGTGCAGCAGGCCTGGAAACACGTGCAGAGTTTCTTTAGTTGATATTGTCCTTAAGAGGCTTAGCTGTTGATGTCACCTGCTTCTCAAAGAGTCCATGAAGGAGATTTTCTCCTTTCTCCTCAATGTCTATTTTCCAGCATGCTGCACCTTTAAGGAGTGTTGTTTAATTTCCAGATTTAATTCCAGCTGCCCCACCTGGGAAACTAATGAGGTGTCTTTAAATGCAATTACTGCAGCAGCTGCAATATGTTTTCTGCTGAGTTTATTTTGTGCCTGACTGCTGGTGTTACTATCTAGTGCTCGGGACGTGTCAAAGGTTGCTTCAGGGAGTGAAAGGGTACAATTACAGCAGAGATCTGTACGACCTGTTCATGTTTATTTTAGAAAATGTTCTCAGGTGTTGATCTCTGCCTCAGACATTTGGAAAAGAGTGCATTTTTAAAGGAGTGGTGTATTTAAATATTAAAATTCTGTCATTATTTAAACCAGAGGAGAAGGACAGGAGAAGTCAGGCAGAATGTTCATGCTGCTCTTTCCAGTACAATGAAAGTCATTTTCTCATTTCACAGCTCTCAAATCATTTGCGGTCACGTATAATCAAACATGTGGTCATGTTTAATCAAATAATGGATTAAGATGCATTGCACTAGCTTTGATGCCAAATGTCAGTGGTTCTTACTAGGAATACACCAATATTAAAATACGGCCTATAACAATGCAATTAATTATTTTCATTTTATGGCTGAAGAATTTTAACATCTTATATTAAAATGGTATGTTACTGAGTGCAAAACACATTAAAAATAAGATAAAAATAAACAAATAAAATCAATCTTTTTACATGGTAGAAGAGAATTTAGGCATTTAGGCTGGAATTGAATTTGGGCAATAAAATAATAAAACATGCATTCAAATATGCTACATTAAGATGCATCATGTCAGGTTTGATGCCAAATATCTCTGGTTCTCACTACGCATGCAGGCATGTACAGTATGAAATAAGCATATTTATTTTGAGATTTGCTAAATAGAAAAATTATATTGAAAATAATGCACAGTATATGACACAAGCATATTCATTCTGAAATTTGCTAAATATAAAATTATATAATTGTATTTTATATATATATATATATACTATATATATATATATATATATATATATATGTAATTTAATTTTACATGCTAGAAATTAAAGTATCACAACATTAAAATGTCTAAAAAATTATATTCATTTTGTTATTCATATTCATTTATTTAAGAATTGTCTTTATTTATTATCCATTTATATTTATTTACATTTTATTTATTATTTACTTACTTTTTTGTCATTTTTGAAGATTGGCATCATCCATCCTTATTCACTTTCATTGGAAAAGAGTGTCTGCTAAATAATCTTTTGTGTTCCACTGAAGAAAGAAAATCATACAGTTTGGAATGACAGGAGGATGAATAAATAATGACAGAATTTTGGGGTGAATTATTTAATGAAACGTCATATTGCATAAAATAATAATAATAATAATAAATTCACATACATTCTGTCTCATTCTATGTCATCACAAAAGCATCTATTGTACTGAATGTTAGAACATTTTAGAGACAAATGCTCTCAGAATCACATCTTCCAGACAAAAAAAAGCATGCTGTTGTAGAAAAGAAATGCAAAACCCTGGGAACAGTTTCCTTGTGAATCTTCTGCAACATCACTAACAACTGTCTATGCATCTGCTTTATGAACATATCACTCAGAACTATTCCAACAAATCTGACTTCATCTAGAGATTTGAAACTAATAGCAAATTTATTCATTGGAGTCGAATATCAAAAGACATCCATGCAACTGATTCTTTTTGAAGGCAGAGGCTGCGAAGCCTCTCTATTCCACAGTCATCTCCACGCTGAAACGACTGTAAAAATGCTTCTCCAGAACAAGCAGCTGCCTCGTATGCCTCAAAAGGGGGTAAACATAATCATTTACAGTAATGACACTCATTTGAAAAACTCTCAGCCACAGGAACTGGATTAGAGCCACCGAGCCACAAACACTTAGAACAGCCGCATATTCAGTAATGATAAATGCATGTTTAACGGGTAATTATTCAACAGTGAGTCACTACACCTCAGTAGGGCTTGTTTGGAAAACAAAGCCAGGTCTTACAATGCGATACAGCGCTTTCTCTATCTGTCACTCTCCATCCTTGTATTTCTCTTTTTCACTCTGTATATGTGTGCAGTATATGGAATGGAATAACTGCATACAGTACTACTGTACAGACTATTCACTAAAAATAGTATGTAAATTAGTATGCTGTATGCCATTGTTTCTTCTACTGAATAGAGACAATATTTACATACTGAAAATTAAAGTATATTGCATAGTTTCATGTATTTATTTTTATTTTTTTACCTTTCACAGTTCTAGTATCTCATTTGCGCTCACATATATTCAAATATGCTGCATAAAGATGCACTGTACCACATCTGATGCCAGATATCACCGGTTCTTACTAGGCATGCATATTAAAATTCAGGCTGATAACAATAAGATAAGCAGTTAATTATTTAATTATGTTACGGTCCATAAATGGCTCATATTAAAATTTCATACTATTGTGTGTACATTAAAATGAAAACACAAAAAACTACTTTAAGATTAAATATTTTATGGCACTTTTTTGACCAGTTTTAGATAATGAGTCGAGATGGAGATTCATCAAACAAAAAATGGAAAGTCAATGTGAATGCACTGCATTGTGGGATACAGTCTTCCATGAAGTGAGCTATGGTTGTATACTGCATATGGTTTCAGATAAGTCATTAACGTAGACCATGCAGGAAAGTCACACAATATGAACAATGCATGCTATAAAAATAAGCTAGTATTCCTTTCCAAAGATACCTGCATCTCTCCAAGTCTCCCTCTCAGTGATTCTTCTCTTCTGTACTCCATCTCTCTGCCAGTGTCTATTGATCTCTGGCCCAGGGATTCTCAGCAGGATGGATGGCACTCAGCCTCAATAATGGCAGCCGTTTCTTGTCCCATTCTGCCTGTGCTAAGCATCATGTTGAGAAGCGGGAGTGCAGGGGAGCTAAGAGATACAGATGGACAGAAAGAGCGTGAGATGAGAGCGGTACAAAAGTGTCAAGGAAATGAAAGCTTGCTCCATTATCAGGTTACACCAACACTCGCTCGGGCAGCTTAATCTCTCCCGAACAGGGGTTGTGTTTTACTGTCTACACACCCTGGAAAGGGGAGGAAAGGTTTATCTGAAGGTTGGGGTTCACATAGAGGTCAGGATCAACTTCAGCCAGCGGACAGTTGTAAGAAACATTTAACAGAAAAACAGCAGCTGCTGAAGCTGTATGCACTGTGCACCGTGAACGCCCACTTATTGGTGTTCTCATTATTATAGAATTCTTGGTGTTCAGCTGATTTTGTGTGCACACTACAACAGAAACCAAATAGAACACAGTTTATCGTTCCTATAATAACCAATGGAGCTGAACTTCAATTGATGGCCGCCCTATTTTTACTGCTGAAACGTTGCAAAGTTAATTATGTCATTTGTTTCTGTCAGCTTGAAATAAAACTTTTACAACAAACCCTTTTTTTTTTTTTTTGGCTATACATTTTATTGATACTGTAAAATAAGATGAGATTCTTAATCTTCTATTTATGTTCTATATATTTTCTATACTATATATAGAAAATGTAAATCTATATTCTTTTATTCCTGTTTTATATACAAGATAAACCTTTTTATTTCAATTAATATAATTTACATTAAAATTATAATGTATGATTTTATTATACAATTAAGGCTTATATATATGCCATATTATTTATAAAGCCTGCAGGTGAACTAAATCTATCATATATCTTTTATATATTTATATATATATATATATATATATATATATATATATATATATATATTACATTATGCAAAGTTTACATTTATTGCTCTTTTATATACAAGATAAACTTTTTTATTTCATTTAATATAATTTACAATAAAATACTTATTTTATATAAGGCATCTGTATGCTACATTCATTAATATCATGTATATTTTATATAGTCTATATATGATATATTATGCAAGTCTATATTAATTTTCTTGCTGTTTTATATACAATATATATAATTTTTATTAATTTAATTTACATTAAAATTATGTCTTCTGTAAGGCACCTATATGCTACATTCATTATGAAAGCTAAACATCAAAAACAAGCTAATAACTGTTTCTATATTAATTTACTTAATGATATATTATGTATATTCTAAAGCATATATACAAGCATGCAATCCCAAAATGTATGTTTAATGTGAGCAGATGTAAGTGCATAGTACATCTGTTTGATTTAGCTACATGTCCTTCGTGATACTGAATTGTGCATTTCTAGATCAAATCCAAATGGGCTTTAAGTGCATGTTTTGGGACTGTGCACCTTACTCTAACATCCATGAGGCTTCACAGTAATGTAATGTCAGCAGGGTTATTCAGAGGTTACCCGGGCAAAGTCAAATTCAGCTGCACTTTTCTCCGTAAGGGACCTTGGCAAACCACAGACCATACGTTGCAGCCTGGGCCACTGTGAGAATAGATCACATGATCATGTGTCACTGTAAGGATTATTAGGATGGTGTTCTTGATGATCTATTTTTTTTATATTATAATATATAATTTTATGTGTGGGAGGTTATTTAATTGAATGAATATGAATTATTCATGTATGCGTCATGGCAATAACAGATGAGAAAGAATAACCAAATGTCAGCTGATAAATGTTTTCTTCTTTATGAAAAATGTAAATTTAACATTCAAGGTGGTATAACACTACTTTAAGTGAAAAAATCGTACTCTTGAAAGCTCAAGGACTCAGTTGCATTGTGGGATTCTGGCAGGTAAAATAGTTTCAGTCCAAGTGCATTGTGGGATAGGTCATGGTTGTCATTGGTTGAAATATGGCATTGCTAGGATTATGTTCACTCAACTCACACAGCTCTTGTTGTATTCAGTTATATTTGTATATGCTTTACAAATAAAAGTAATTTCAACATCAACATGCTGTAAAATTTGTTTTATAAATAAGATTTTTTTGTATTTAGTTATGTTTTTATATTCTTTACTAATAAAGATAAGAGCTATCGTGTGAAGTAATTTCAACATCAACATGCTGTAAAATTCAACCCTCTTTAATTTTTGTATATGGTTTAATGGTGAATGCGCAATTATTTTGTAATACAGAAGGTTTATAAATTTGAACAGGCACGTCAGCTTAATAATGGTGTGTTATACCCATATGCCGAGAGGCAGCATGCGAGAAAGCACCAGAGAGGGACAGCTAACAACACCAGCAGTGATGAGGCGGTGTGGTTTTTGTTTTTTTTTTTTTAAAGAGACAAAATTTTAATTTTTGGGGGAGTGTTTTTGTTTTGTGTATGTTGTTTTGTAGGTAGTAGGCTGTGTATGGTCTCGATGCGCAATGATTCTGGCTGACAGGACTCTTCTGGTTTATTTAGATAAGCTGTAAGCCTGGAAATCTTGACAAGAATAAGAACATGTTTGATTCTAACATTGAAGTATGAAGAGGAAATTAACTGATAGATGATAACAAAACTATGTGATGTAACTGGATGTCAAGATAAATTTATCTTCCATGTTAACAAATCTCTTTTGAGATTCGATTTGTTGCATCTTTTCCTTGTGAACATTACCAATACACAAACATTTACAAAAAAAAAAAAAAAAAAGAAAGAAAGACGAAGTGTACCATCTACCCTTCGTTAAGATCATTTTTATTCACAAATGATCCTTCGAGGGACCGGACCTTTATAGCAAGTGTACAGTCTGTATTCTTATTCCATAGTCAGCATTAAAATCTGCTGGCTAGGCACAGGTAAACAGAGCTCTTAATTCTGAGAGTGTGTATGACTGATGGCCGCAGAGCCTGCTGGGTCGGAAAGCCGTCCTGTTGTGTCATGCAATGTGATATGGCAGCTCTGCAAAGATGTATGGAAACCTTTTAAACTGGTATCTGTACTGATAATTGGCTTTGAATCTGGGTTTTACACTGGAGCTAGACTGAGGCTGGGATAGATTTATATTTCAAGGTCAATGTCAAGGGTATCGGGAACAAGTCTGTCCTAATTTTTGTCATTATGTTTTTGTCGAATAAGGTAAAAGCTGACATCATAAAATCAAGAAAAATACATGACAGATACGTACACACATTATATGATTTATATGATATGTATGATATGTAATATTTAATCATTATAAGTATTGTTAATTTAAATTATATAATATTGAAATGAGTAAAGTAAGGTTGCAAGGTTTAGAACAACCTAAATGATGATGTATGAATTTCCCTTTATTAATCTAGCCCTGCTTATATTTATCATACTATCCCCTATTCTAAGTCTAAATATCTCAATATGCATAACCCCACTAATTCATTCACTCCAATTCATTCATCTCATATGATGGTGCCTACCTCGTGTTGATATGTGACGTCAGCATAGATGAAACTTGGCAGTTCTCAAATTTTGACGAACAAAGGCAAGCCCTAATAACTCCAGTCGCGTTTTATTCATTACTCATGACAAATTCCCGACAGGCGTCGTAATCCCGAGTGTATTACTAAATGGAAACATTTGACTGCACTGAAGCCATTTGAGAAAACTCATATCGATAACGAGTGGATCGGTTTTAGGTAGCCTGATTTACAGGATTAGTTCACTTTCAAATTAAAATCTCCTGATAATTTACTCACCCCCATGTCATCCAAGATGTTTATGTATTTCTTTCTTCAGTCGAAAAGAAATTAAGGTTTTTGATGAAAAAAATTCCAGCATGTAGTAGACGTCATGGACTCCAAACGGTTGAAGGTGAAAATTATAGTTTCAGTGCAGCTTCAGAGGGCTATAAACCATACCAGACGATGAATAAGGGTCTTATCTAGTGAAAGATTGGTCATTTAAAAAAAAAAAAAAATTTTGTATATGCTTTGTAACCGGAAGCCGCTCTGGTGGATTAGTGACGAGCGCAGAGAGACAACAAAACAAAATGCCTTTCATGAATTAGAAGCACAAAACAAGGATTTATTAAGGAAAATGTCTACTACATTTCCCAGAGGCGCACGCGCGACCCATACAAGTTATGTCATCCGCCGGAATGTCTTCCAGTTTTGACAGTCGGCAGAAGTAAGAGAAAAGTGTTTATAAAGCATATACATTTTTTTTTAAATGACCAATTGTTTCGCTAGGTAAGACCCTTATTCATTGTCTGGTATCGTTTATATGCATTTGAAGCTGCAGTGAAACTGTCATTTTGACCTTCAACAGTATGGAGTCCATTGACGTCCATTGATGGACTCCATATGGAGAAAAATTCTGGAATGTTTTCATCAAAAACCTTAATTTCTTTTCGACTGAAGACAGAAATACATACACATCTTGGATGACATGGGGGTGAGTAAATTATCAGGAAATTGTCATTTGAAATTGAATTAATCCTTTTAAGACAGAAATACATAGTTGCTAGGACCAGGTGTTTGCCGGTTTTTCTCCAACAAACCCCGCCCAATTGTTTCCACTGACAATACTCAAAACTAGCCCAATCGCGTGTTCAACCCGCCGGAGTTCCCAACAGTCTGACGGAAACTTTCCACCAACGACTTTGGCGCCACTGATTCTGCATTGGACTAGATTTTAAACCGGAATAACGTGTTCATCACCCTGAGTCCTGGATTGGACTACATTTTATGGAAACTGGAATAACGTTCGTCACATCTAGTGGAAGATGCGTAGTATCATGAGGAACTTGGATTTTCCTGGACTGGATTTCTCATTTAGAAGACAGCTGACATAGTATCCAAGACGACTTACATGAGTACAACGACGCCAAACAGCTCGTTATTTTGCTTGATTGTCATTTTAAGCCCATTTCTTAATTAATATTTTGTCTGATGTGATGTTTATCTGAATGTTTGTTGGTTGTAGATTATAGATTTAGACTCTTGTAACCTGAAAAAAAGTTGTTTTTTTATTATTTGTAGATTTTATATTTTGGGATTAAAACTGGTTCTGAAGATGTCACAACTTTACCTGAAAAAAAGTTGTTTTTTTATTATTTGTAGATTTTATATTTTGTGGATATATTTGTTTTTTCCTGATTTGACCCTTTGAAATATTCTACTTAGCTTATGTTGCAGTCAGCAACTAGTTTTAGGAATTTATTCTGTGTAGCAGAGACACAAAAAAATTACAAAATCATTTCAATATCCAGTAAACACTGCAGGGAGCAGTGGTAAGGATGTATTTGGGAACCATTTGTGTTCTAGGTCGTCTCGGTCTCATATTTTGGTCTGAACTTTAGTTTCTTGGTTGAGGCAAAGACCCTTTTAGTTTCCTGAAGAAAACAATGAGTCTTCAGGGATGAGTTGCCGTGGTAACACCGCTTCATGACTCCAACATTTGAACCTTTGAGGCGGTTTCATTATCGTGGTTATTCCAGTTATTTTGATGGTGTAAGTAAATCTGACAATGTGTTTTTGTTATGAAGCTCTCTGGTGAACATGGGTTCAGCATCCTAAAGAACGAAATGGTTTTATGATTACAAAAGACACCCACAAAGTTTGGTTCCTAGCTTTGACATCACTTTGCCTTTGAGAGACACAACATCAGTCTGCTTTATTATGTTTGATTTAATACCCTACCGTAGCATTATCATGTACTGTTTTCATTAATAAATAGTGTGATGTCATGATTTTGAGACTGGATTTAGTAAAGCATTGTCAAAAAAAACAAAAATAGTAGTTATTGAGATTAAAAGAACTATATTACTATATTTTTAAATGTAATTTAGTCTTGTGAATTTTCAGAAGTCGTTATTCCTGGTGTTCAAGAAACATTATTATTATCAGTGTTGAAAACATTTATAATCATTTATAATCAGATTTCTGTTTTTCAAAAAATGCTGTTCTTTACAGCTTTTCTATTCATAAAAGAATACCGAAGAAGAAGAAAAAAATTTGTTTCCACTAAAATATTAAGCAGCAAAACTGCTTTCAACATCATTGATAATTGTGCATAAATCAGCATATTAGAATGATTATTGAAGGATCATGTGACACTGAAGACTGGAGTAATGATGCTGAAAATTAATCTTTGTCATAACAAAAATAAATTACACAAATTACAAAATTGCTTTAAATTGTATTAATATTTTACAGCATTACTGTTTTTACCGCATTTTGAGAAAAATCATACAATTATTCCAGACTTTTTACCTACAACTGTATCTTTGTCATTACATTTGCATCTGATGTGGACAAAAAAAAGAATGCCATTGGTTCCTGGCTCTCTAAAGTGGCACTCAATGCCAATATGGTGACGCTTAAAAGATAAGGAGGGACGGAGACTTTAGCTCATTTCAAATAAAGTAAAAAACAATTACTGAGTCATTCATTTCACATTTGCAAAGCTCCAGTCAGCCCACCTACACATTGTGCATGTGTGTCTCCAGGAAACAGCCAAAGATGAGAACACATTTGTCTTGATGTTATCTTAAGATTAATGGAACATTAAATGAAGTCCACTTTAATAAAACCACAATACCAAATTAAAAACCGCAATACTCTAACACTATAAAAATGTACGAGGGTGTCAAGGCTAATCGTGCTTTACGCTAAATGACAAATATTACATCCACTGATCAAGCAAATGGGCGAAAAGACATCATGGAGTATTTTATGGATGGAGTAAATAAATCAAAGCTTGTTTTTACAAAACTCAAGCTGTGCGTTGTTCATATCAAGCTCTTTCAGCCACTGGAGACAAATTGGCCTTTCCGTTTCCCCCTGCCCCCCTTCCCATCAGTTTCATATTAGGATCAGCTGGCTAAGAGAATTGCATCTGAACTTCCAGTTCACCTTGTTACTTCTGCTTATACCAGCCTTCCTCGTTTTCTCAGCTTCCACATTGCTTCCTCTGAACTTCAATCTGATCAAATAAGGGAGGAAATAAGAGAGACAGTCTCCAGCGGCAGAGGTATAGCATCCGCGCCAAAATGCTTTTTGAAGAGCAGCTGCATGAGAGATGCTGTGTGGCATTTCCACGGCTGACCCCACCGTGACCTTTATTCACAGGAAGACTCCATTTTGATTACTTTTTTGGGGTTATCTTGTGCTCTGTCATCTGGGTTGCCTGTACCCTTTAGAACTGTGCTGATTGTGTTTGCCAATTTGTTTCTAGAAGGTTAGCTGATAAAGAATAGAATTATAACATTATTCCTGTATGTTATTTTCATAACGTTCTAGAACTAATTTGTTGTGAAGGAAACTGGTTTACCTCTTGAAACCTCCTGTTATACTCCCTGCGAGCACAAAACAAGAAGTCCGTTAAATAATATTTCTTCAGTTCAGATTATGGAATACTATATTAATCATAATTTGAAATTAAAATTTTTGGGCACTTATTTTCCCCTTGATGTCACAGATTTGCCACAACAACAAAAAAAGAAAATGCAAAAACCAATTTTCATGATCGCATGATATGTTTAAATGTTTCATGTCACGTAATGTCATTGTGTTTTCAGATTTGCCACAACAACAAAAAAAGAAAATGCAAAAACCAATTTTCATATATATAATATATAATAAAATATATATATATATATATATATATATGTATATATATACATTATATATTAGGGGCGTTTACCTGACACCACTTTCACTAAATACGGAAACTTTTTTAGGTTTTTGTTTTTTTTTTTTTTTTCACGATTTCAAAGTGCAAGTTAGAGAAAACGATACCGTAACTGTCTCCGTGTAAAGTACGCAAACACAAATTTTTGTAAATATGATGTCCTGTGCATGCGTATTACATGTTTAGTTGATAATAATGTGTACAGTATGTCCACAGGTGTGTAGTGTTTCTTTACAAAGTGACATCACCAACTACTGGCCTGTCATGGATAATACGGGGATCGTTTAATCTTTTCAAAAATGCAAAAGAAAAATGTTTCCTTTTTTAGTACAATCGTTGGTGTGTAAACGTACCCTTATTTTGGTTGTATAAAATTAAGATTTATTTTTATTTACATTTTTTAATGGAATGTTTCCATTAAATCTAATCTAATTACATATATCGGAATGCATTTAACTGAACATTTTTAACTTGTTTTTAATGAATCAGGCCCACAATTGTTTCTATTTTAGGTGTGGTATCTTCAGCCCTTTCTCATTTTACAAACTAAAATTCAACATTTTTTTATTTTTCCAGTGCACTGGCCCAGTGTAACCATGAATAAAGATCTGCTTGGGAAAAAAAAACCTAAAGAAATAACACAGCATTCTGCCAGTCGATTTCCCTCATCCACATTGTTTCAATTTGCAAAGCTCAGTGTGGAGCTGATGTTGAAATCCATGTATGCCGACAACCTTAGGGAGCAGAGAGATGGTCTCTGTGCATATATTCTCTTGCTGATAGGCAGATGTATAATTGTATGTACAGTCACCTTCTGGCTGTGGAGACCGTCTGAGGCGGTGCAAAGGTTCGAGAGCCTGCTGTTCTACCAGATCATAATTCCTGCATATATAATGCATCTGGCTGTTTTTCTCTCTGGTTCCATCTCTTTCTCATTGGCATTCTCTCTCTCTCTCTCTCTCTCTCTCTCTCTCTCTCTCTCTCTCTGTCTGTCTAATGTGTATTGTTCACCTCAAGCTTTTCCTGTATAATTTAGATAATTTATGCCATATTATTGCTATAATTCAGTGCCAAGATATCTATCCCTCACACCTTCTCAACAAAACAAACATGCAAATGCAAACGCAAAACATTTATGCATGTTTCTTCCACTACAGGCACTTAGTTAATTTTTTTAGCCAAAATTTCAACAAGATTTTGACATTTTGTTTTATGAATGTCACATGTAAAAAATCTTTTAACCATGACTTTTTACCCTAAAGAAGGCAGCTCTTCCAAAATGCTTTAGTTTTTTGTCCTAATAAAACAATGTTTTTTACAACATTCATACAACATTTTAAACAAACTTGTTTGTTTGTTAGTTTGTGTTTTGTTTTGTCCCAGACTTACAATTTTGAAATAAGAAAACCCAACACTGAAATATGAATAATTACATTTTTGAAACTTAAATAATCTAGGTGAACATTGAATCATAAACCAATTTATTATTTTTGTGTTTAATTTAATTTGTAAAGTTATTTCTTCCAATGATTTTGATTTTCTTACTGTAATTTTACAGTTTATGTTTAAGTTTGAAAATTTTGTTTAATTTTTTGTATTTTGGTTTGTTTGTGTCTGTGAAAGCTAGCTATGAAATTAGCTTTAGCAATGTAAAAGTGTTGTTCATTTTATTGCAAAACTGTTTAAAATTTCCTTTTCATCACAGAATGCTTATTTAAAAACATAAATAAATAAACAATTAGTGTGTGATGCATGTATATATTGATGGACTTTGTTAGGTAATGAAAAAAAAAAGTTAAAAATGCCCATAGTTAAAGAAACCCCAGTCTATGTAGAGCTTCCTATAGTATCAATAGATCTGAAATTCCAAAACTTGAATGTTTCCAAATGGAGTAGTTGGAGGCAGAGGAAGTGGATCGGGTCTCAGACTATCCCTTCTCCTTCCTAAACACCAGCCAAGATGCGGCAGCCTTTAAGACGGGGGTTTTATCAATACACCCCACTCTCAAATCCCCCTCTCCCCTCACAAAGCTTCTCTCCCCAGGCTCCAGCTGTAATAAACCACCTCTTTTTGAACTGGAGTCTGGGTGAATATCTTTGAAAGGGGGAAAAAAGATATTCAATCCACACCATTAAAGACTCTGGGTGGATGGTGTTTGTATGGAGGCAGAGGGGGATTCACACTGATGGAGATGCTGTGAGAA
Source organism: Cyprinus carpio (assembly GCF_018340385.1). Taxonomy (NCBI): domain Eukaryota; kingdom Metazoa; phylum Chordata; class Actinopteri; order Cypriniformes; family Cyprinidae; genus Cyprinus; species Cyprinus carpio. Next base: position 8,237,999 of record NC_056621.1, read on the forward strand.
ATTTGTGTGTGTGTGTGCGTGTGTGCTTATGTGTTCTTGGATTGGGTTAGATGAAGCAAAGGGCTTTTATGAATCTATAGGGTGGGATCTTGTATTAGGCCCTACTATATGGATTTTTTTTTTTTTTTTTCCTTTTGTTGTATACATTTAAAAAAAAAACATTTTTTAAACCTATGTTATGAGGTCTGTACAAGTTGAGCTCTATCAGCACTATTTGGGACATACTGTAATGGCAGCCATAATAATAATTACCAAAACAGCCAAAACAAATGAAGAAAGTGTTTTTACAATTATTTCTACATTTATTTCCTGTGGTAATGTACATAATGCCACAGTTGCTGTTGTATTGAACCTGAGACATTTCTTCAAAGCGCCAGCACATAGTCCAATTCTTAAGAACTACAATAAAGATTTGTTGTTTAACTGAAGCTTTTCTTTTTAGTCCCAGGCTGTAAAACCCTGTTTGGGTTTTAAATGAAAAAGTGTGGCTTTGCTGTAGAAGTCAAGAAAGGAGTTTAAGATCATTTGCTTTGAACATGTCTGTATATCATCAATATTTCAGTAATATATCAAGATGTCAATAAGAGAACAAATATGCGTATAAGTGTGAGACATATCAAAGGTTTGACACGCCATTAAAATTGGATGTATGAATGAAACTGTCATCCTGTAAAATTATGTGATTTGTCAGGATTTGTGTGGGAAATCTACATTCCAACTTGAAATTTTTGCAAAGAATGATCAAAAGCAAACAGTGGGTCTTTATCGCTGCAAGGATGTAATTACTGAAATCTTGAAGTTTTGTTTTAATAATGTCCTTCCTCAAAGTCATCAGCTTATAAAAGATACATCATAGAAATCACTGCAAATGTCAGTGCGAATGAAAAAAACAAAACAAAAAAGTACATTTGACCAAGGCAGGGTTGTAGGGGCACAGCCTTCCGATAAATCTTACCCCACATTAATGGAAATAGACCACGATCGGAGTTAAGACTATGATCCATATGTGATATTAAAGCCCACAGCTGCTGCATTCCCTCCACCTCTGATTCCCGAGTCCATTTACTCAACTGGGCTATTAATAAATGTGTATGTAATTTGTGCAAAATCCTCTACCTTTCTCTTGATCTCTATTCCCACGAGACGTCTGAAATCCGAGAACGTGTCTCCAGGTATGAGACCCGGGACAAGGCTTACCGCTCAGCCTGCAAGGGTCCAGCGGTCCCCTTATCCGACAGTTCAAGGAAAATACTAAATTTGATATAATTGTATTTCTCTTTCCTTTTTAATTCGCTCTTCCTTTGGACGTCCGCCATCTGGGTCAAGGGCGTCAACGGGAAGGAAGTTGCCTAGACGGATATAACAAATCTAACATTAGCATGTGCTGCAAATATCCTAAATATTTATCATGTTTAGTTTGCTTTGTTATAGTTCAGCTGTGTAACCTTATGCAAGATATTATACCTTAGTTTCTATGCTAACTTGCCTACAAAATTGTTATTATTTTTTTATATTCATCAAAGACAAAAGAAGACGTTTAATATAATGTCCAAGCTGCTCTTGATCATACAGTTTAGATGAATATTGACCAAAGACTGTCAAGCCAAAGAGGGAAAATACAAGCTAAAAACAAATTTAAAAAAAGTAACAACCACTTTCCGTTAACCAATTAGTAAGTAGTTTTCTAGAAGGAAACGGCCATTATACAGAAAAGAGCAGCGCATACATTCTGCTATAAATATGTTTCCTTGTGTTCCTTGGAAGAAAAGAAAAAAAAGACTAAATGATGACAGGATTGTTGTTTTTGGGTGAACTTTCCCTTTAAAAAGAGTAATATAGCTTCTCACTTTAGCAGAGAGGATAATTGGTATTCATCCCTGCATCAAGCCTGTGTTTTTATTTTTCAGATAGAAGCTGTTTGTCATGTACCTGAGAGTAAACTTTAACACTACTTTATAGTACGAGGCACTATTCTGGTACTCCACTTTGGCTTCAGGCTTTGAGCGGCACTACAGGTAGAAATAAAATACAAAAGTGCCTGAGTCTGCCAATAAAAGGCCATCTGAGTTTATTTTTGGATTGCGTACATGTACATGACAGTTTCTGTGTATAACTTTTTAATTGAGGACACCAAAAACATAGTTTGGCTCAAAGCTCCACCTTGTTGCTCAGATACCGTAATTTTGACACAAACCATTTCAGATATGAAATTAATAATATTCATAGTGGCTCTGGGTTCTTTTGTGTCATTTTATTTTTATTCATGATATCTCTAAATTGTCCTTGGGAGAAAACATTTTATAGATTACAGTTGACCGCTGACCCGTGGCTTGTGAATAAACATGGCAAAACAATCACTAGCTCTATTTGAAAAAATAACGCACAGCATTTCAACTTATGAGTCCCCTCAGGGGCCCCAGAGTGAGTAATAGACTCGTTAAAAATGAATTGAAATAGAAATAAATTAAATTGTCCCCTGCCGTTTTATTTTGAGTGCATATGACTAGATTAGAGAAGCTGGCAATAAGGACAAGGCTCATTTTACACAATAAATCTTAGTGGGGGGTTTTTATATTTTTTGTAGTTCTTGAACATCTGAGCAGATTCTAGACTGTGTATTATGTGTTTTGTTGTATTAGAAATATTAGAAAGTTTAATGTAACATTCAGTCCTGTAATTTTTGCACAGTAAACAGGCATGACTCTAAGTATGAAGCCTTGTTTGAATAAAACACCTTTGAAGAAACACGAAGAGTGGAGCATTGATCTCGAAAATGTGTTGAGACCAACAGAACAGGCTTTGACCTTTTCAGGAAAGCTTTGGTGATTTCCAGAAAAGGTTTTTGTTCTGTTTTCTTTTAGCTCATTTTAATGGGTTCTTTTTTTCCCAGCAGGCGCCATACAAAATGGATTGAAATTAACTTTATAAAATGGATTCGAGATAAAAAGAGAGAGGCATTTTAACATAGCAAATATATATTTGTTATTAGAAAATGTTTTCTATGTTTAATAAAATAAATGTATAAGTGACTTTATAGTTACAATAATTTTTATTTTAATTTTGACTTTTTTTGTAAATGCTTTTAGTGCAATGCCAATGTAAATTGTTCACTACTAAGTTTTGGGTCACTATAAATCTTGTCCCCCAAGATTTTCGAACTCTGAAGAGTATATATATAATAATATATTGACTTCCTACAGATGCCATTTTTAGGGATTTCTGCCATTTGTTCTTCTACAGATGTCTCTTCCTCCTCATATTGTATCTGTTTGTAATAATGGCAGCACATCATTCATTGACACCTGTTCCCTAGGCCATGTGTATGTTACCTCAGATTAGACTTTAAGGTCAATTTCGTCACATTAATGTGACATTACACTGACAGGGATGACCCCTGATAGATGATACTTTGATCTTGGACAATGCTACAGACCTTGAAGTGAGAGAAGAGAGAAAATCAATCGTTGTTTCTGGTAATCAGCTATAGCTCAGACAGCTAATGCAAAACATAACGACCTTGTTCAGCGATAAGCACAGGAAAGAGAGAGACAGAGAGTGTGAGAGAGAGACAGGACGAGATGAAAGCAGACAGTTACTGACGCTGGTGGCTGCCAAGAGTCGCTCCGATACAACAGGAGTTCAAACTGATTAGGGCCTTCTCTAAAGGTCACTCTCCAATTGATTGAAAGTTGAATTTCTTTCACTGGGCATGCCAACTAACCTTTTACTGCTTTGCTGAGGATGAAAGTAAAAAAAAATCCTGGTATTATAACTTTTTTTCAAAGGAAAAGCACCACTGGGGTAAAAGAAACACAAATGACACACAGCAAACACATTAGATATGTTCTAATATAAAGACACAATGTGTTAATGACTGGACTTAATGATCTCAGTATCTCCAAAATCACTAGATTGTTTTAAATAGTGTAGATATGTTGTGTTATTGAGTGGAATTGTTTTTATGAGTGTATTTAATGATCTCAGTACAGATGTCCAATATGCTGTATATTATACATAAAATTTAAAAAGTGATATATATATAAATATATATAACGTGATTATGTTACTTTAATATGGGGTCACAAATGGGTGTCCAATGTTGCATTCAGTGTAACATCACATGGAAAAATTTAACATAGTGTACAATGATACAAATTAAAATATGAAATTATTTTAAAAAAAGTGATTACAAAAGTTGTAAAACAAGTTATTAACTTAAAATTAAGTTTGTGATCCTGTGATCCTTAAAGTCTTTTAACGGTTTTTAATGATTCTGATTGTAAATATGCCTAAAAAGTTGTTTTTGTTTTTTTTGTTTTTTACTGTTGTTACACTGAAAGACATTTTTAGTATTGGGCTTCTGTAAATCAGGGAGTATATGTATGATGGTCATTATTTTGCTAATGAAATAAAATGGGTGTATTCTAATGTACAGGGGTGGACCTAATTCAGAAGCTATATTAATAAATATTAAAAAATAAACATTAATAAAATATAATAAAATTTGTTTTTAGTTCAAAACTTTAAGATTGCAAAAAAGATTACAGATTACAGTTTACATCTTATTCAGACAATAGCAGTAGGATTTTTTTTTTTTTCATTTATTTACTAATTTATTGATTCATTGATTTTGTCTCCCTTTTACATCATCCTGTGTATGTATTAGTGTGTAGATTTGAATTCTAGATCTTCAGCGTGGTTCAGAACTTTTTGATTCTTGCCAAATTCCCCAGTTCAGAACATATTATCATTTCCATCGATAAGAGTGGATTGATCCATACACTTTCACCCAAATCTAATGCTAAAGACGTCCCGTCATGCCGCCACTATCAGAATCCTCGTCTCTTCCATTGTCTCATGGGACAACAGACTGCAATAAGTCTGAGTTTAACCTGAAAGCACTAAAAAAGACAGATTATCCCCATAGTGTGATTATGTAAGAGTATGAATCACTCAACGACGTGACGTTGACTGTGGCTGCAGGTTGGCGCTACCCGTCGGCGCGCCTTGAGCCTTCTACGGGGCAGAACACGGAGACTAATGGCGACCTTTAGGTGGCCTAACGAAGCGAGGGGAAGAGAATTGCTTCTGTCAGCTTCCCTTTTCCCTGCCCGCATATACTCACATTAAAACAAAAGGGGACATCTAGACAGTCCTTGAGAGGAAGGGTGAAGAGAGGGGTTGAGACCTGAATTGAATTTTACTTCTACTTGGAGGAAAGGAGCCATCTTAATTCACATGGCTGGCATTAGACTGACAGTTAAATGATGGCGTTTGTTCTGGTGATGATATAGATGGTATTCCCTGAGTGTTAGCAAATGAATAGTTTGGAAGCAAACTTATTTCACTTTTCATGTTGTTATTATAGCTTATTTTGAAATTACTTGGCTAGGCTTTGTGTTAATAATCAGTTAGAATGGATGGAAAATTACTAACCAATCATCATATGCCAACGTTCTCTAGCAAATGTGTTTATAATTTTTCTAGCTGTTATGTTGCATTAATAGTTGTATAATTTCAAGCTTTTATCTGTTAAATAAAAATAAAGCAATAAAGAAAAGTTGTCATTTAAAGAAATCTAACACTACTGAGTAAATACATTCTTGCATTTGGTTACACTGGTCATATGGACCAAAAAAAAATTTAATATCAATCAACACCATTAGAAAATAAATGTATTTTTTGAGGTGTGGGATTTGTATCCAATTAGTTATCATGTGGGTGGGGCTACTTGACCCGCAACATGTTTCAGTTATCGCTGTCATAGTTGGTTAGTACAAAAAAGGAGGGGAACATTTATTGCGTTGTTGCATATCTTGCCTGGTTTGAATATAAAACTCCCATTTATCATTATCCAATCAATTCCCAAAATATAAAATCAAGTCCCACACTCTTAAATAGCCCACTTCCCTCTGAAACATATCAGATTATGGAAGTAAAATGCACTGCAAAAACTTTTTTTATATTAATTTAGCATAATATACCAGGGAAGTCCAATGTAGCTTTTGTCGTGAGACCTTTATATGAAAGTTAATTTATAACCATTACTTGTAGAGTCTCTCAGAAGGTCCTCTCACAAAAAAAAAACAAAAAAAAACAATGATAAACAATTGAATTCTGTTATTGTTCATGAACAGAAGTGTGTATTCATTAAACCTGCAGCGCCACACTTCACATTGCACAGTTAGCGATGGGTTCATCCAGTATGAGTGTCTCCATGCATGTAGACTAATTCACCCCTCATTCTTTCCTCACTTCTTCTTTCATACCCGCTGGTAATGTGAGAAAAACGACAGCTTGGGGTCTGATAAAATTGACCTTGATGTTAATGAGGTTCCTTCGGATAGAGAGCAGTCTGAGAAACGCACACACACATAAGCACACGCGCCGCTGACATCATTGCCCTGTCAACGCCACCCCACTTACCTCTGTCAGTCCCGAGAACACGTCGCAGCCCACACTTGTCACACTCATTAGTCCAAGCGAAGAGATTTACAACCCCCTTGATGTATCCCACAATCCCCGGCTCATATCTGCTCCATTTGATCTGTCAGTATAAGCCTCTCTCCGACATACTTTTTCCATGGCTGTTCAAGGCACACTTGAGAAAACATCATCTGAAAACAAATTCACTGTCATCTATAGACCGCGGGTCAAATATCATCAGACGCTCTCGGCCGCTTTAATTCAAGATGGTTTCCAATAGAACTGTCATCCAGCATTGGCGTTCAAAAGAGGCAATTCTTGTGTATGAGGTTATAGAAAATCAAGCAATCGTTTAGAGCTTCTTGCAAGCAGTGTCGTCTGGTTTTTGTCTGCTATGATCAGTGTTGGGCAAGCTACTGGAATAAGAATGATACCAAACATTAGCTAAGCGATGTTCAAAGTTATTCTTTAGAGAAATGGTTACATTAAAAGTGAAATAGTAAAAGTACACTCCAAAATAAAACTTCCAAAATGGTGTTTTCAAAGTGATGCCATAGAAAAAACATTTTAGGTTTCCTCGAAGAACCTTTCAGTGAACAGTTCTTTAAAAAAAACTTAGTATGAGTATTTTTCCACAATAAAGGTGCCATTGATGTTAAAGGTTCTTTATGGCATCACAGTTGCCAATAAACGTAAAGTGTCAGATTGAAATGGCATCAAAAGTGTTCCATTGTTTTGGTAAACAGCAGCTGTTCACCAAAGATAAGGATTTTCAAGAGCATTAGCATACATACTGTAATATACGATGAGATGTGGAAATTCACAGCAAAGGTGATCAACTGGCTTAACGTTTTCCAACAACGTTGCCTCAGAAGGATCCTTAGCATCTCCTACTGAGAAAAAAAGAAATATTACAAAGGTCTAACTCAAGACACCGGATGCAAATCTTTGGGCACATCTTACGACTGTCTGATCACCATTATCCAAAAACTGCATTTTGATGGGTACCTCCCAGAGGGAAATGGAAGCATGGACAGCATCTAAAGACTTGGCGCCAAACACTTAAGGAGGATTTGGAAGCTATAAACATTATATGGGATGAGGTTGACGCTGTTGCAAATGATTAAAATCACTGGAGAACTGCCCAATGTGCCCAGCACAGGACTAGATGATGATGATAAAGAGATGCCAATAAAGAACCATTATTTTTTCAAGAGTGTCGCTTTCTATATGTATAATTGATATTTGTTGTGTTTTTTTAGTTAGAAAAAGTCTTTAATTTCAGTACAGGAGTGTTCTTCACCAACTAACTTGCCTTTTTCCTTAAATTGTAGTAGGGTGCATTTCCAGGTTTGTTTCAAATGACTAATGGCCAGTTTTACTAACAGCTTGCACAAACGCAAACTGTCTTTTGGCATTAAAATAGTACTGTGAGGTTTTACTAAAGACGTGCAGTAAATAATTAGCGCCTGAAAGGTGTGGACACCATTATTTTTGCACCTGACCTTATTGAATATGCATGTGTAGAAGTTTCCTTTTTAGACACAAAAGTTATGGGAGGAGAGTATTCAAATGAATCACGCAACACGTTTTACTAACGTTAACACTCGTGAAATTACTGGCATTTCCACCATTTAATGCCCCAAAAAAAGTCTTAAAATATTTTGCGCTTGAAATGGCTGCAATTATTGTTGCTAAGAGTAGGCACCGCAGAGAACAAAGAGCACGTGGTAGAAGGGAGAGGATTTTTTTTCCACACATATTAATTAATTTATTTTGAATGCCAGAAGAACACATTATCTGAATATATCATTTGCCAAGCCATGATATTTTTAATTTGCTTCAGGAAATAAAAGACGACTTGGAACTCTCAGCTAGGAGTCACACAATACCAGCTCAATCAAAACTTCTAGCAAACCTTCATTTTTTGGTCTCCGGTTCTTTTCAATGTACTGTGGCTTCTTTATTTCTTTATTTTTCATTTGCGATTACGCTAATTTGTGCTGTGCTTGGTATATTGCATTGGTCGATGTGTAAATGAGACGTTGTGTCTGTGTTCTTTAATTTGTGCGTTGTTAGTAAATCATCTGCAGAAATGTCCACGCCCATTGGCACTGTTTTGGAATTGCGAAATTCTAAAATTGCTTATTTGCAAAATTGCTAATTTGGCCTGTTTTCCAGCGTTCAGTTTGTCTTTGTTATCCTATTATAGTTTATGATGTGAAATAAACATGTTGTACTGATTCATTTACACAACTTGATTGGTAAAGTATGTTTTTGCAAGTGTCATTGCTATTTACTATAAAATAGCTTTGTTATTGAAAAGCAACATGCTTTATAGTACATGACATTTGCTAAATCATTATTAAGGGTCTAATGGTGTTTTGGGGGCCTGGAGAAGTTTTGACATGCCCTGATATTTGTGCTTTTTTCAGTTGCTTATAAACATATAAATTGCTAAAGTCTAATAACACTGTAATCAGCACAAATTGGTTAATGTAGTTAAGCTTATAACTAAGTTTCAATGTTACTGGCCATAACAATAGAGCAAGTTTTGGGACAAGTGTGCTAAGATGTTTCTGTTAAACCTTTGAGTTTCACTTACAACCGAGAGGACAAGAACATTGTAATGTCAAAAGACATTCATTGAATGCCCTAGAGAAGGAATCATCTATTTGGTATAGATGACTGTTCATGTCTACAGTCTACAGTGGATTCGCTCAGTTGTAAACTCAAGCTCAGTGATTTAGATCTGTGGGTTTATTTGTGTTATTGTCTATTTATGGTTTCTGGTTTTGACCAGCAGTTAGTTAACTGATAGAATCTCAACCTATCAAGTACATTTTCAGCTGTAAGCGAGTCATTTTCTAGGTTGCTTTTCCAGAAAAGAGAAAACACTTGAGGAACTTGTTAAAAATGTTACTTTTTTGGAGTTCTGTTTGATAATGCTAGTGTTTAAAGAAAGCTTTTTTTTTTTTGCGGATAGTTAATTGTTTTCCATTGTGACATTCTCTGAAAAATCTGAAAAATCAAATTCTCATTTGCATAATCAACAAAGTATTATATATTTTGCTTTTGGGGGTGAAATGTGAGCAGGGCAGGTATCACTTCACTGTATACATTAAAACAAAGCTCAAGCATCTGTTGTGGATCTCTACACCTTCATGCGCTAACCCTTACAAATCAAATATGTCACGGTCTAGACAGACTTAGAGTAACATACACAACTGAACTTCCATGTCTGACATTTTTGCCTCCTGACCGTAACTTCCAAGATGGCTTCAGAAGGAGCCTAGAGCGTCAGTGCACCCAGAGAGCATTACCTGCAATTTTCAGGACAGAACAAGTCAAGTGTGTAAAGTTCAACAGAAACATCATAGAAAATGAACCCAGCCGATGACATTTTAATCAGAACAGTCCCGCCATGTAAAAATAGCATTGTTGACAGAGCTGGGTAATTTATTTCTTGTGCTGTTTGTATTGGTCTACACATTCGCAGTGCCGCTCATTGTTACACAGACGACAAATGAATATTTTCTTGTTCAGCTGAAGGTCAGGGGAAGCAGATTTGGTGAAAGCCACCATAAGTCAAACTGGTGGATGTCACGTCATCTGAAGAAATAGCCCTGTGCTATTTAAACTTCAACATGTAAAGTAAACTGTTAAAAAATGAATGATATTACTAAAAATATTTGCTGATTTATTATTTAAATTGACAGGCTGAAAAGGTACTGTAAGTGTTTGAGAATATTTAAATTAAAATATTTTTACATTTTTTAAACAAATGTGCACCACAGCTCTTTCCAATAAAAACATTATGGGGTAAATCCATTGAACTGTCTTATTCTCTAACTACCAGAAGTTTAGTTTAACTAGATATACATATGCTTAAATAGTCCTGTACTGTTTATTAAAAAAAAAAGTAAAATAAAAATCTTTACAGCACAATATGCACCTCATTTCTATGTAAATTAGGCTTATTATACAGTTAAGTGTGCCTTGTTCACAAATTCAATGCATTTTATTCAGTGTAGTCAGAAAGTTTTATTTAAAATATATATTTTTGAACATTTTTAGCAATCATAGCAGCAGTAATTCATCACTGAAACAAGTCAAAATAGGACTTCAAGGGGCAGCTGTTATAATGCCTGATGAAACAAAAAAGTACAATATGTATTAAAATATGTAGATGAATAAATGCCTAGGTTATAGATGGATGGATAGCTTTAACCCATCCAAGTGCACACACACAGCAGTGAACAAACATATTGCTGTGGCGCCCAGGGAGCAGTTGGGGGTTCGGTGTCACTCCCCGTTATTCACTCCCCCCACTGACAATACCTGCCAGACCTGAGACTCAAACCCGCAACCTTTGGGTTACAAGTGCAACTCTCTAACCATTTAGCCATGACTGCCCCCAGATGGTTACATGGATCGATGGATGGATAGACAGATAGATAGATAGATGGGTGGATTGCTGGATAGATAGATAGATAGATAGATAGATAGATAGATAGATAGATAGATAGATAGATAGATAGATAGATAGATAGATAGATAGATAGATAGATCACTCTGTCTGTCTCTCTCTCTTGTCTTTTTCAGTTGGACAGTCAGTGCAGATGACACTGTAGACATCAGGCCTCTTGCCCATTTTTTGGCCTGTGCTTCAAACATCAATCATGAGCACTCAAAGGGAGTCGTACGCATGCACTTTCCATCCGTCACCCTCTCCCTCATGCCCGTACCACTCAGGAACAGGACGTTTTAATGCACTCTCAAAGTCAGACATTTCAAACGTAGGCAGAGGGAGCGAGAGAAGGAGAACAGAAATGGAAGAGGGTATATAGGACTATTAGATTATGCATAAAATTGTCATATTTCCATTCCCACGTGCAATCTCGATGGGCCACAGATGACATTTTGATGTGGGATTTGCTTAGCGGCATCTGTCCATATATATATATGCATGCAAAATACACAAGGAGGTTTAAGTAAAATACCAAAGGGGTGAGAAATAGAGTTTGAAATAAGCACAGAGAGAGAGAGGATGTGTAGAGTGGCTGTTTTTAATGGTAGATCTACTGTCACAGAGGCACTTGTAGATTCTGAGATAAAGATTTCAAAGTGACAGCTCAGATGCACTCTGCAGAGGTAAAGGGCAGAATGCTGAAATGCACAATATCTGAAAAGATGTTTTCCATTTGGCAGCATAAGACAGCCCTTCGACTTTAATTTAACTGCCTGTGGGAATTCTAGCATGGATGATAACGCATCTGTATTCTTGTGGTGGGCTAAAGTTAAAATTTCTAGAATTGAGGATTTTAGCGCGGCAAGGGGTGCGAATGTCCTCAAGGGTGATTGGTATCTTACTAACTATACTGTTGATGGTCTGATACAAAGATAATGACACGTGATTGCAATATAAAACCACATCAGCTAGAATGGGGCCTTGCACTAAGAGTTGTGTGTTTGTTGCGAATGAACTTTAAGATTAAAGATGTTCCGGTTTTGGCCTTTTTGACACTTTTATTGATATGGAGAGATAAAGGGAAATGGCAGAGAAGAGGGAGGACTGGGATGAGGAAATGTCACAAGCTAAATTCGAAATCATCGCCCACATTAGCACACAAGTCCAATGTGTCATAGTTTGTTTTTCTTATAGCTTTCTTAGAATGAGGTAAGGAATATAGTCTGCAATACTATCAATATAGTCTCACTTAGAGAGACTTTAATTAAACAAAAGTTTTATCATAAAAGTATAATGTGTGTGTGTGTGTGTGTGTGTGTGTGTGTGTGTGTGTGTGTGTGTGTGTGTGTGTGTGTGTGTGTGTGTGTGTTTAACAAACTTGTGTATATATAATATGTGTGTCTAAATGGGTGCATGGATGGTCAGACGAGTAGATTGGTACTGTATCAGTAACATGTATCAGACAGAATAAAAGTATTATTGCATCCTTAACCATCATAAAATCTGGTCCATTTTGTAGTTTCCTCTGCACACTTACACAGGAAGAGACCTTTCTTAACACCCTAAGCTGTTTTAGTCCAGTTAGCATCAGGACGCCAGTCCCTGCTGTCCTATTAGCTTCTGCTGATCCTTCTTTTTTCGTAATCAGTAGATACTTCCAAATGCGGATCTGACAGTAAATATCGCTTGCTCCTCACCTCTTGGCTGATGGGAATACATTTTTGTATTCAATTACAGCAAATGACTTGAGCGGATCGATGCCTGTTCCCTGTTGAAAAGAGCATTCTTTACCGACTACATGTTCATACAACACGCAAGGCATCTGAATGACTCCAGCCGCAGCACACTGTTTGTGTGATCTCCTCTCTCAGGGGGTAAGATTACAGCTCATATCATTTTGACATGGAACAGTTAGATGAGGGGGCAATGGATCAATAGGCTTTAGGTGCCTAAACGGATCGAAATGGACTAAATGTTCCCATTTGTATCCTGCAGACAATGGCTCTGCATCCACCTTAGAAGAGCACAGCATTGATCCAATAAAGGAAAGCCAAAACGCACTCCCTAATTTTATTTCATTCACATGAGGGATCTGTAATTTCGGTTGTAGGTTCTGAAGGGGTTGAGCGAGATGGTTTGAGGTCAACTTAAGTCATGCTGACAAATTGCGCTATTATGAGCCAGAGAGGACAGAGGTTGAGAATTCAATCAAGACCTTTTGAAAGTAATGGTGTCATTATAGTCAAAAATACTTGTCCCCTGTAAGATCATAGTATGAATTAGAGCTGGCCGATATGATGTACAGTGTGTGACTGAAACGGTGGACATTTGCAATGCTCTTTATACTGAGATAGAAATATTTGCTTGGCTATCAGTGAGCCGCTTAACGTTTACACATGAGAGCGGTGAAGAAAAACGGAGTAATATGAAAATATGAAGCGGCACAAAGAACTTATTAAAATCAAAGTGAATTGCTGTTTGCACTCTGTATTACTTGTTTAATGTATGTTTAATTGTTTCTGAATGAAACAGGATATAAAGTAAAAAAACAACAACTATAGAACAGGACTTTTATCCATTGACAATGTAATGAAAAATGGGTGTTATTTGCCATAATGAAGTATATTTGCTAAAACACTATCTAAATAACAGTTATTATTATTATTATTATTATTATTATTATTGCATTTATTAATTTGGCTATGTTAAGTGACATCAGCAGAAAACAAAGTCGTTCAAATGTGGCTCATCAAATCAGAGTTTAGAGTAGGATATGTTTTATAATATAAATAATTTTGCAAGGTTTTTTATTTATTTATTTATGTTTATTTATTAATTTGGCTATCAGTTAACATTATGCAAAGTGACATTAACTGGTTTGTTTGTTTTTAGTAGTATTTATTTATGAGTGTTCTTTCAAAGCTAGCGTGCTATCGCTAACCTTTCAGAAATCGCCTACCCTACCTTTTACTCCAGCGCTACATAATGTGAAGTTGTTTTTGCACAGGTGTTGGATGTGTCAATCAATTGTTAGGAATAATTTTGTATTTTGGTTCGCGTTCATCAAAAGTGTAAATAATTACAAAATGAACAATTAATTCTATTATCCCAAACTGACATTAACATCTGGTAACTTAAAGGTAAAATATTGCAAAAATACCAAAAAAGAGATTTGCAAAAATATTGACCGTTTTTCTAACAAGTTTCCTGACATCTTCCATTGGTCAAACAAACACAAAATAACACAATGGTTAACCAACAGAGCATGGGTTCTTCAAACAAAGAACAGTTTTCACACTTTTAGTGGAAATCAACCTATGAGTGACACAGACACTTCACCTTTATCATATAAACCACTTTGAATTCATTTTGCCAGATTATAATGCATGCAAGCTTTCTAAATTTCCATATTTGTTGAGTTTATTCTGTTTTTTTGTGTTCTCTGTCTCTGTGGCTTTGCGCAGTGGAGTGATTGAAACGCTGCCCTATAGATTCTGCTGGTTTGTGAGGCCTGTCCGTGCTCTAAGCCATCTTGAAGTTGCAGACACCACAGGAATGTAAAACAGCTCCTCCTGTCAGTGAGGTGTGTGTGTGTTTGTAGGCAGGATGCGGTGGTGGCATTGATGGAGCGAGACGTGTGTGTGTGCGTGTTTGTGTTTCACAGCCACCCTGACCGCACTGTCTTGCTGTGTAGAGAAAATGGCAATTCTTGCGCTCTCACTGCACCACTTTTCTTCATTTGACTCTGATTAGCTTTGATAATGTATCTGTGCCATTACCCAGCTAATAAAAGGGAGGAGGGCGGCCAAGGGGACGGGGGTAATGGGGTCTGAGCTCCGTGACTTGAGAAAACACACTGACGAGCTCTCCCGAGGAGCGCTTGAATCACAAGTGACGCATGGGGCGCCTTGCCTCAGTTTGGCTAAATGTAACAATCCTTTAGTCACTGTTACCGACCTGGACAGCTCACAGCAGGTTGTAGAGAGCCGGACCATCTCAATGGGACTATATATCAAGGCTGATGGGGCACTGTGGTTTGAGCCTTGAATTTCCATTCAGGACAGAATGGAGTTCATAATGTCGAGCCTGAAAAGTCTTTAGCTTTTTCCTTTAACAAACAGAGTTGTCAAACATATAGTGCTACGCCTTCACTCTGAAGTATGAATACAGTTTCAGTTGTGTTTCCATATATTGGCTTTTGGTGCATTAACAGTTGTAACTGTGTCGAGAATATAATAAAAGTCATTTCCAACGTGAAGCCAATTTTCATTTCCTGGTTTTCTGTTGGTATAAAATGAGTTAAAAATGCAAAAAGCCCAAATAATAATGTAGAAATAGCATAGCTTCAGTTTTGAAACCTTAAAGTTACTGTATATATATTTTGTAGGTATACAGTATAGAGAGGTTGCGAATATAGTGATGAAAAGGAGCATTTTTATTTATTGTATTATGATGTACTAATAAAATAATTAAAATAATAATGTTATTATAAAAATATAAATTATAAAAATAAAAATATACATAAATATATGAATAAAGTCATAAAATACAAAGCTGCTCTTTGGAAAAAGTAGCTTGTTAAAAGAAAAACAATAGAGTTACAACAGACAAACAAACTTTGACTCTGTGAATGTGGCCCGCAACATTTTTGATCCTTTCCCCTCAAACTTTGTGCTTTCTTGCCTTTTCTTACAAATCAAAGCGGCAAAAAAGCCCAAAAATTGCAGCTTGGCTTTGTAGCATCTTCAAAGATACCCCTGAATGACCCATATCATCTCTGAGGACAAGAGCAAAAAAGTCCATTTGTCCCATGATATGGCCACAGGAAGTGATGCGAAGCACGTTACTACTTTTCTTCAGTCCTCCACTCCTTCTCATCTCTTCTTTCTTTGTGTTAATCCCTGAGTGTGGCGGGCGAGCGAGCAGCAGGCTAAAACCACGACTCTAAATGAGGCTCAGAGAGAGTCAGAAGAGCTGCTGACAGCTTTATAAATGGCTTTCCCACTTGATGTATGTTCACCCAACTCTGGACCAATTTTGTTTAACTATTGTTTTCTTACTGTTGCTTCAGTTCATTTCAACAATTGTTGCTTTTTGTCTGAGCAAGCATGTATTTTGCACAAAGCCACAGCAGGCTTTCAAAAATGAGAGAGCAGTGAAGTTTATGGCCATTTTAACTCATTATGTAAAAGAAGTAGCAATTATATCCACAACAATTTTTGAAATGTACCAACATAGAAAAATTTATGTAAAACAAATGTAAATTAAATATAATATAAAATATTTTTATTTAAAAAATTCTAATAATAAATTAGATTAAATTAGGTTCCACTCTCATTTAATATTTTTAATATATATATATATATTTTTTAATGAAGCTAAAATTAAATTATAAGGTTAAATTAACATTATTATTATTTTTTCAAAGTTTTATTTAAAATTCATGTTTTTGACTTGGCCTAGTAAAAAATCATACATCCCTAGATGTAAAAAATAAATTAATTAAATAACAATAATTATTTAAATTACATTTTTTTCATACTAAGTAATCTATTAACATTTACTTACATACCTCTCAAGACTATAATTAAACTTTATTTGGAGTACTACTTGTGCACAATGCTTCTTAATATTAAGCCTAAAATGTGTTTTAATGTCACTATTGAGGATCTTTGATCTTTAAATGCAAGATATTTAAAGTGTGCCTTAAGTATATTTGCAATAGTTCCTCTTTAGCACAATCAAATATACTTCAGTGTATCTTTAGTTGGACTTCAGCACTACTTTTGCACAATTAAAGTGCATTAAGTGCAAAATTAGTTGTTCCAGTTTAGCGGACTTTAAGTATACCAGTTTAGTATACTAAAGGGTATTTTTATTAAGTACATAAATATGTAAACATATTTGTAGTATACTTAGCATGAAATAAATGTATTTCAAATATCTTTTAGTATATTTACTTTTCTTTGAGATTGGCGGCCGTTTTAGTTTTAAATGTTCTACCCCATTTCACTTTCCCAGCATATTCATTTTATTAATTGACTTTCAGTAATTTTTAGCACTTGTCTGAAAAGTAAACTTTTACGGAAGTTTGCTTAAAAAAAAATCACCCTCCAAATGCAAAAAACTCCATTTTCTTAGAACAACTCTGAAATGTTATGTTACAAACCACACAGAGAGACAAACCATTACTAAATGTCACCGAGCACCATGAGAAGAAACCCCAAAATGAAACATTTCAAGTGGAGGTCATTGTTTCCACCCAAGCAAGCTGTGGAACTCCAGCATGAAGCTGAAATGTGTGGAGTGTCTCCGTCCCACTAATTCTCTCTTTAATTAAAGTAGGCAAAGGCGAGGGCTCTCACAGCCGCCTGATCTCTGAAGTGTTTTTGTGTCGGCAGCAATTACACCTTCCTTCTTAACGCCACATGAATGGCGGTTTGATTGGAGGGTAAAGCCCTAGTATTAATGGCAGTGTTTCATATGGCCCTTTTTAGAGGCATTTGCCATTTGTGACGGCACAGTGCATTTCTTTTCCCCTTTCATTCCCATCTGAGAAAAGATGACGTTGAGTGACTGGCCCAATCTGTTCCCACATGTGAAACATAGAGAGTGCCATGTCTTCTCTTTTTTTTCGGCCTTTATTTTGAAGTCCGTTCTCATTTCAATTTTGTCCCCCTCACCCACGCTTGAAATCCACTGCAATGCGTTAGCCAATATGTGTTAGTTGTCTCAAGTTCTTGTGCCTCGGCTTGCCTTTGACAATTGCAAATGTAAAGTTCACAACTGACTGCCTTTGCATCTGCTCCTCGAAGGCCGTGCCTGCTTGATGGCAGGAAGGCCGTGAGAATTGAAATTCCTCCGACGTGCTTCAAGAACTTCGCTCTCAAACTCCTGTGGGAGGGGGAGGCGAGATCAATTGCAATAAAACCTCACCTCGAAAAGGTGCCGTCGAAGACCATCTCGGGAATCCCAAAGTGACGTGATGCCTCGACCAGAAGAAGGTGAGTGGGGCTGTCGTCTGTGGGTTATAAATACTTTCACCTCAACAGTCAATAATGACATCTCGTAGGCCCCCAGAGCTGTCGCTGTCCAATAACTCAACACGGTGCGCATGTCAGTCAGTAGGACAACCTGAGAAAACAATAAATCACTTTAGGTGGAGTTATAGCACAATATGCCTTTTATTTATTTATTTATTCTTAACTGTGTTCTTACCAATTTACCTGTAATTATTAAAATATATCAAGTGATCATAACATTTTTTATTATATTTTAAATTACTAAAATCTTCTTGCTAACAAATGAATAAAAACTAGTGGTTTGAAGTATAGTATACTTAGTTATTAATAAGTATACTTATTAATAAACAGGACACATTCTATGAAAAAAGATTCTATTTTTATTGTTTTGATGCTTGAAACTCCTTTTTGTTACCCATATATAAATATAAAATTTGGTCAAATGTTTTTTATTACTTTTTTATGTCAGTTAAAATAAATTATGGTGCTTTCTCAGATTGAACTTTTTCATAATGTATTTATTTTTATTTTCTGGCAACCTCCCCATTATTACATAAACACAATAAATGTCCGTTTGAAAGGACAATTATTAGACAAGCAAACATGAGTTTATGAATGTGCAAAGAGGCTGACAGGCAGCACATTGTCCAGTGACTTTGAGTACAGCCTGCACCATCATGTTGGCCAGATAAGGAGAGCTTATGGGCTCTAAAACAATGAGACGTGAAGCCAGTCATCACTAATGGTTAGACAGCCAAATCAATGCACAGAAGCTTTTATTGAATACAGTACAATACTGCAACGTTTGTTGCAGCAAAATTGTTTGGCTGCACACTATCTTTAGTTCAGCTGCAATGATGGAACACCATTAATATGATTTCGTGCCTCTCCTCCTCTCTCATTCTCTCTCTCTCTCTCCCCCATCTCCTCCTTATCCTCCTTATCTTGGTGACTGTGCAACAACTAATCCCAAGGGATTTGAACCTAATGAATCACATTGATTTGTTCTAGAGGGATGAGGAACAAGTCGGAATGGGGTGTTTTGACACAAAAAAAAAAAAAATCTGATTCACCGTCAAGTGTCTTTTGGGCTCGGTAAGCTTAAGAGGTGAGAGAGAAATTTGGACTTCAGGTTTATAATTAGATTTTCCTCTCATGAACTCTCAGCTTAGTCTTTTTGCCACCATCCGATGCTCACCTTTTTCTTGCAAAATTGCAATATCCTTTTGGTTACTTCCTTTTGGTGGATGTGGGTGGAATAAAAATCCCTTTTAAGTAAATCAACGTGTTACTTCAAACCCCCGAGGCACTTTTTTTTTTTTTTTTTTGCATTTAACCAGAGTCAGTGAATGAATTACTTAAGAGGTGTTTGTGGAATTTCGTAGCGAAGAGTTTAAGTACTATGTATAATTTTTTATCTTTAATATATTAGGCTTGGAAAATTGAGAAAATTAAAAAAAAAAAAAAAAAGAATTGCGTTCTATTGGTAAGCTAAAATAACGGCTGTCCTCTGTGACCATCATAAAAGGTATGGCGATATTTGCTGTTCGGTGTACTTGCTTGTAATGGCTGTGAAACAAAGTAAAATCATTTGGTAAGATATCATATCTTCGACATAATCATTTTGGCACCCCCTTTGTTTTAAAACGACCTATAACAACCATCATGTTACGTAATTTCTTCAATTCCCACTCCATTGGAAGCAAATTGTTTGGGGCTCCCCCTTTTAATTAGCTTCCCTCTAGCACAAGGGCAACAATGTTTCAATTAGATACTCAATGAAATTCAATGATCATAAAATACAATTACCACCATGGTGCAGCTCTTCACTGAAACCAATTACGGTAGTGGTAACAAGCGAGAATAAGTTTTTTCATCATGGACAAGAAGCAGACAGGAAGGAAGGTGTCTGGGGACGTGTGCTTCTCTTCTCCCGTTAGCAGTGTTGATACTAGCGTAGGAAGAGTAAAATGCTGGGAGGACCGGTATGGTGCTTGACCCTCTTGAGATGAGCAATTACGGGTGATTTGCCAGTTGATGAGGTGATAACTAGATGTGTTCGCTTCTGTGTGTGTTTTCCCCACAGAAACAACCATTCATTTATCTTGAGAAGTGAAAATTTCACTCCACAATATGTCTTAAAAAGTTGTTAGTGTAGTTTCTATGCCACTTATGCCATTTTAACACTCCCTCCGCCATTGGTCAAGCTCAATGATTAGCCACGCCCTAAACTCAGTCCATTGGTTGAGCAAACGTTGCTATGCTGAGCTGGTCGGATTGTTTAAACAGTTTAATGTTTTGACAGCACCACAGAGCCACAGTGTTTACACTTTTTGGGAGGGAAATCAACATACATAAAGTGTTGGCTTATTTATAATTGACTAAAGTTAAACTGGGAAAGGAGAAAGTATTTTAAAATTTACACACTTCAGCCTTAAGTAGTCAAAAGCCTGACAGATGCCAAAGGGAACTGTTATCGAGTCAAATTATTGTTCTAGTATATGACAGAGACAAATGGATACTGTCAAAGCAAATTTTAAAGAACGGATGACGATTTTTATATATTACAAATTGCAAATGCACATTAGAGGACTTTGTAGTACCTGTAGAGTAGTGTAGCACTCTATCAATTCGACAGTAATATCAAATGTCAAATGCAAATGATGAAACGTTATTCACGCCTTGAAAAGTTTCAGGTGTGGGAGGTAAAAACTTCTGAGCGTTGATGCCTGCAGCCATTTAAGGGACGATCGAATCACTCACCAGCAACGCTTGGCATGTGCAGAGATTTCAGCCCGACGAAGACCGACCGCTGCGGAAAATTGGCCAGTGACCCCCGAGATGGGTCAGTCCCAATTCACAGATGGCAAATTGTGTGGAAGGCATTGATTAATGGGAAAGACACAACTCGTTATTGTCGGCTGTGTCATCCTCGCTCTCTGAGTAGCCCGGGCCCACACCCTCTCATTTCCCTCCCTCGCCTTTCATCAAGCTAGTGGATGAAATAACAATCTAACAATTGATCTCACCCCCTGCAATTAATGGCCTTCTCATTGGCGTAATTTGCAGAAGAGAATAAACAGCAACGTAACTGAGACCCAGCAAATGGAAGTGGGAGATACTTGTGTTCATTCGCCATTTAGCATATGAGGTACTTTCAGTTGATGATTCTCACTCAAAAGTAATTGGGGTTCTATGTATATAAGCACAGTGAGATGACTCTAATAATAGAAGGACCCAGCTATGTTTGTAGGAATACAATGGTGGTAACACAGTCTAGAAATCTGACTGCAAGTAGCAACGGCCAGTGATATATTTAAAATTGTATATATAGTACATCCAACAGCATGTTTACATTACCCTCATGTAAGTGATATAGACTATAGCAGATGCTTGATTGTTCATACTGTCATAAAATGGAATATAAAAATATTTAACTTTATCCGTATACAGTATATACAGTACACTCATATAAAGTGATATACTGTATGCTATAGCAAATCAACTAAAACTAAAAAAAAAAACTGCAAAATCTGATTGATATTATCTGATAGTTATATGTTTAAACCGAGCGGCAACCTCCCGCTCTCTCTCGTGAAGCCAATAAGGAAGTGACTAAAACTGTAATTCATCGACTGGCCGCTTGAGGCTGGCTGCAAAAGGGAGTCAGTCCCATAGACCCCTCATGTTAAAATGCCCAACTTTACAGCAGAAAAAAACATGTTTACAGCCTGGTTCAAAAAATGATTTTGGTCTATATAGCTTATTTTGCCCTTCATGACAACTGTGAGGGGGGTGAATTTTTTTATAACTCATCCGTTTAAATTATATTAAGCCTTAAAGTTCTGCATAATTAAGGGCGTGGCCACTTGAGTGACCGGGATTTTCCGGGAGAGTCGCGCAGTGACACGCTACCAAAATGACGGCCCGCTCTGCACACTTTGAGCTTCAAAACCGCTCTTTAGGAGTCTATGGGTTACGTCACGGACACTACGTCCATATGCATAATTAAGATATTTTGTAAAACAAGTCCTGTAATATCTGTGCCAGTAGTGACATTAAGTAGAACTGCAAAAATAATGGATTTTTTTAACAGGTTTCCTGAGCACTTCACTATCTACCATTGGCTAGACAAGCAGATGGCCCACAAACTCATTCCACTGGTTGAGCTGGTATAATCAAAGAAACAGTGGAAAGTTTTATAGTACCACAGTATGTTTTAAGCTGAGGGGAACTATTTAAACTGAATAAATTACATATTTCACCTCTCGTGAACACACGGCGAACATTGACATGGAAGAATAGAAATTGTTGAATAACAAAAAGTATTCTTGTAGCTTCATAAAATTAAGGTTGAACCATGATGTCACATGGACTATTATAATGATGTCCTTACTACCTCTCTGGACCTTAAACATGGTAGTTGCATTGCTGTCTATGCAGCAAACCTAATTTTCTAATTTGTGTTCCGAACGAAGGTCTTACGGGTTTGGAATGACATGAGGGTGAGTAATTCCAGAAGTAATGACAGAATTTTCATTTTTGGGTGAACTATCCCTTTAAACAGTTTCAATGTAGTTTCTGTTAGTAGCTTGTATCCTAACTAATAAAAAAAAAGAAAAAAGAAGCTTCCCCAAGACTAACAGAAATACAGAGACATTGCCTGTGGTGACGCTGGTAATAGAAGTACAGATAAAAAGATGAAAATTGATTCGGTAACACTTTACAATAAGGTTCATTAGTTAACAGTAATTAACTGTATTATTTAACATGAACTAAGCATGAACAATACTTCTATAGCATTTATTGATCTTAGTTAATGTTAATTTCAACATTTACTAATACATTATTAAAATCAAAAGTTGTGCTTGTTAGCATTTGTTAATGCACTGTGAATTAACATGAACAATGAATAGCTGAATTTTCATTAACATTAACAAAGATAAATAAATACTGTAACAAATGCATTGCTCGTTGTTAGTTTATGTTAGTTAATACATTAACTAATGTTAACAAATGAAACCTTATTGTAAAGTGTTACAATTGATCAACAGACCAAACAAAAATATCTTTCAGTCTTCCGAAAGTCAGCCACATGCTTAAGGAATCGACTTATTCAATATTAATCATCATCTAAATCTCTTTCCAGTAACGTATTGTCCAGTGTCCCCTAGAAAGGGTCATTTTTCTACCTTTTAAAGTACATGTTTTTGTTTTTTTAAGACTAGCTGATGGCAAATTGCCCTGACTGACTCATAAAAGGAGCAAGGAGGTCAGCAGTATTGGAGAAATATCATGTTTGATCCAGAACTCTTTTTTGTGTCTAGGAAGAAGATGACATATGGTTCTGACTCACCTGTAAGAAGGCCACTTCCATAGCTGTCTAGCAAGAGTAGGACAACAGAGGATGCAATAACGGTGACTTATGAACAAACATGACAAACTACAGCTCTATTTTTGCAGTTCTTTGGGAATCAGAAGGGCTCTTGAGCAGAAAAATGAAAATGTTGTCATTATTTACTCTCAATCATGTCATTCCAAAATCACAAATTATGTGTTCTCCTTTTGTGTTCCACAGACAAAATAGGCACATACAGGTTTGGAACGTCATGAGGGTGAGTAAATCATGATAGAAGTTTATTTTTGGGCACTATTTTTTTAAAGAGTCACCAAACAGTTGGAACAAATGTTACATTGACACACCGTTTTTTCATTGCTGCAGATCTTCTTGAGCTGACGGCTTTGAATTTGCATATTTTGAGAGGGTATCTAATCTAGTGAAAGCAGGTGTAATGTAAGAAAGAGCTTGGCATGCTGTCACCTTCACCTCCATGTCGGGTTTTATCGAGGCGGACGGAATTTGATTGACGCTGTACTGCACCTTCACACATTTGCTCTGACGAAGAATACTGCTGTTCTTCACTCATATCGCCTACACAGATAAAGAACAAAAAAGCCTGAATGAAACGAGGTGAATGACGTCTCATCTCGGTGACAGTTCAAAGACAGTGAGTAGAACTAAGCCACACATTCTGTGTGGGCTTGCTGTAAGTATTTTCAAACAAATTATACACAGAATCATGCTATTAAAATAATACTAATCCGGTTGAAGCTGTTATATTATTGCTCATTTTCACAAAAACATTTTTCTAGACCACTTCAAGTTGTGATGTAATGGAAGTAGCAACAGATTATTTCTTTTCTATTGTGACATATATTAAGGTGACCAGACATGCCACTTCCCAGGGACACGTTCTGCCCAGGATTTCTAATGGCCTAAAATAACCAGACATTGGTTGTTTGCGCTGCACTAATAGAATGTTGTATGACATCAAAGTATCGTGAGAGTGTTTCGAAAGCATAAGGAGCCATCTGCTCTGCTCTCTATCACGGTACTTTGATGTCATACAACATTACTGATTTGCGCAGAACAAACAAGTAGTTTGTTTTTGAATAAACACAATTGAAACTTGAGAAATTGGTTTCATCATAAGAGTTATATTAAATTACAAGAGCCATAAAAATTTTATAATTTTTTTTTTAAGTTGCATTTAGAAAATAGATAGGGTGAGGACACACCTTCTTTCCAAAACACTCGAGAGGCGGAGAATGTTTTCTAATTGGATATGAAAGGGTGGGTAATTTCCCTAACTCTTTGTTGCTGTAACAGAGAAACAAACTGATAGTGATGTTGTAACGGGGCTGACGAGACGTGAGACGTGCGGATCCATGTGCAAAGCTTCATTCTTAAACATGGTCAAAACAGGCAAGGGTCAGACAATGTGACCCAGGTATATCAAGGGCAAGACAAGGGTAATCCACATGATGTTGATATTTGAAAGCACCAAAACAAACACCCCAGCAGGACCTCGCCCCTATTTTTATATCTCCGCCCCACACGTACGTACACAACCCTTGCATAACACAATCGCAGAAACAAGCAAAGATGACACACAAGCATATTCAAACAAAAGCCAACACAGATAAATTGTGTTAAACAATGTAAAATCTACGTTACTCACCTATCAAAAAGAAACAACGTAACCTCCTTGAGTTTCTCTCTACCGTTGGAAAGCTGCTCCGATACTTACAGAGGTTCCACTTCTTGCCTGGTTGTAACCCTTCTTTTTAATGTTTTGTTCCTCCAAAATTTTCCTCTTTTTTATCTTCCAATTCTCTCTGTCTACAGTCGATCTGCTAATATCCATCTGTGCACTCAAATTGAGCACTCTCTATCGTTACAAGACATGCGAAACACTGCTGATTGGCTACAAGTGTGTTTTGGGACTCGACACTGCGGTCAAAAGAGTTTTTCAGAATTGCTTAGGGCACCTTTAAATTGCATGACTAACAAGTAAAACATGTAAATTATATAAAGTAATTAAAAGCTCTCTTGCCTCATCATATTCCTTGTTACAGCCCTAATTTCCCCTCATTTAATTGCAGCATGAACACAAACCCTGAACCAGAACCACAGAAAAGTGTGCTCCACCACTGAATGCCCGTTTAAGCTGCAGTGAACTCTGCACCCAATGTGTTTAAAGCCTCATTATCATATAAGCAGAAAATGGATAGCAATGACAAAACAGGGCCATTGTTCTTGGATTAATCAGAGCTGGTGCATTATAGTACAAGTGAACAGCTAGACTTCTCGAAGCTTGTACAGCAGAGCTAGACGTCCTGCTGTGAAGGTGGAGTGCTAAGTCAACTGTAATCCACTTAAGATGGCTCTACATCATGAACTGCTCAACACGCACAGAGCCTGTTATTGCAGTTTCTCATGCTTAACTCCCAAAACCCTACTCTTTTGTTTATGATTGTTTTCATTTACAATAATGACAATATTTTTTAAAGGATCTTTTGTCACTTAAATCCTTTTGGGTTGAGTAACATTTCAAATCCCTTATACATGCTAAATACTAGTTGTCGTTGTTGTTTATACTAATTTCATTAGTGGTGCTTCCTAATGCAATCATCACTAAACATTATTAAATATAATTCAAAAGTTTGGGGTCGTGAGATTTTTAAATGTTTTTGAAATTCTCTTATGCTCTCCAATGCTCTGTTTATTTGATCAAAAATACAGTAAAAGTAGTAATATTGTGAAATATGATTATAGATTAAAATAACTGTTTTCTATTTGAATATAGTTTAAATATAGTTTGAATTTTTAATATTCATTATTCCAATCTTCAAAGTTATGTGATCTTTCGGAAATCACTCTAATAGGCTGATTTGCTGCTAAAGAAACATTTCTTAATATTATCAATGCTGAAAACAATGCTGCTTAATAATTTAGCAGAAACTGTGGTACTTTTCAGGATTCTTGGATTAATAGAACGTTCAAAAGAACAGCATTTATATGAAATACAATTATATTATAGCAATATGAATTTGTTTATAAAACTTATAAAAGTATTCATTTCTTTTTACCATACTATAAATCACTGTTTGTACACAGACATAAATATTACTGAAAATTGTGCAGCTTCAAATTACTTTTTTTGAGTAGTCAGTTAGCAAAGCACTAACAACCAATTAGAAGACCCAGCAACCACACAGCAACACTTTAAGAGCCAATCAGAACACTTTAGCAGCCACATAGCAACCATCTGACAACCACCCAGCTTGTAGTAGATGTGAGAAAGCACTTTTTATCTTTTTTCCCCTCGAATGTAAAATCTAGTTATTGAAATTTTTTTATTTTTTTATTTTTTTTTTACCATCTCACTTAAGGTTGTAGTATTTATTAGTAATCTACTCTTCGGCATACTTATTTATGAACACATTAATGCATCGTGAGATATTTTAGCGGAGTGCTGAGTCATCTTCAATAAAACTTGGCTTAATGTGATTCTGGATGAGGGCCAGATCTCGTCCTCTGCTCAGTATATCACACATGTATAACCACAACAAGACTATGCGCATTAAACCATACATCCATCAGCGTGGACGAGTGCTGCCGCCCCTCCACTCCGTCTCTGTCGGTGAGTGGAAGCACCTGTAAATAATTTCTTTTACTTTGCAGCAGATTTTTCATTTTGCTTGGCAATTGTGTTACTTGTCTTTAGAGGGGTCCTGAAATACAGGAACCTTGTCCTGGCATACCACTGATTTTGTTTTAACAAGTTTATTCGCAGCAGGCTTGGCGTTTCTGACTCTCCAAGCTGATATGTGTATTTAATATTCTCACCTCACAGTTCAGGCCACTGAATGTTTAAAAGGTGTGATGATATTTTGCTCATAAATGTGGTGTAAACCGTTGAACAAACAAGTACCCAAGGATAAGAATCATGATATGTGCTACTTTGTATGATGAAGACATTTTTAGAGCAGGACAATGGTTAGTCAGTTTTGCGAGTTTGTGTTGCTTTCATACCAATTGCAAACCATACCAGAGTTGACATGATTTTACACCAAACAAACATACCAAACTCTGACGTCAAACAGATTTGGCACTAAGTCAAAAAAATTCTCTGTGAATATTTCATTTCAGAATCCATTTTTGCGTTATAAATCATATAGGAGTAAACACATGGGTAAACCAAAATACCGCCTGAGGTGTCTGACCTTGGAGAGGGGTAAAAAAGAATATGTGGAAAAAAAAATAGCTTGTAGGGAGGCTGTAAACTTTGCTCGTCTTCCAAGTGTGCCCCTGGTGTCAAATCCATTTCATCACTGTTTAAAAGTTGGGCAGGACTGCTCCGGATAGCCGGAGAATAAATTCTCCTCTCGGCTATATGGAGGGAAAAGCAGCTTATTTGTGATGCGGCCATGAGAATGAACCAAATACACTCCGGGGAAGAAAAGTGCTTTGGGATAGAGAAGTGTGTAAGATGCCACGGAAACTTGTGCAGGTTTATCTCCTTACGTTCTTTTAAGCGTTAAATCTTCCAACAACTTCCTAAAAATGCTTCCTCTAGGATAGGATTTGTATATATATATATATATATATATATATATATATATACACAAACCCTATTCCAAAAAAGTTGGGACACTGTACAAATTGTGAATAAAATCAGAATGCAATGATGTGGAAGTTTCAATATTTTATTCAGAATACAACACAGATGACATATCAAATGTTTAAACTGAGAAATTGTATCATTTTAAGGGAATAAGTTGTTTTTAAATTTCATGGCATCAACACATTTCAAAAAAGTTGGACAAGGCCATGTTTACCACTGTGTGCCATCCCCTCTTCTTTTTATAACAGTCTGCAAACGTCTGGGGGCTGAGGAAACAAGTTGCTCAAGTTTAGGAATAGGAATGTTGTCCCATTCTTGTCTAATACAGGATTCTAGTTGCTCAACTGTCTTAGGTCTTCTTTGTCGCATCTTCCTCTTTATGATGCGCCAAATGTTTTCTATTGGGGGAAAGATCTGGACTGCAGGCTGGCCATTTCAGTACCCGGATCCTTCTACGCAGCCATGATGTTGTAATTGATGCAGTATGTGGTCTGGGATTGTCATGTTGGAAAATGCAAGGTCTTCCCTGAAAGAGACAACGTCTGGATGGGAGCATATGTTGTTCTAGAACTTGGATATGCCTTTCAGCATTTATGGTGCATTTCCAGATGTGTAAGCTGCCCATGCCACATGCACTCATGCAACCCCATACCATCAGAGATGCAGGCTTCTGAACTGAGCAGTGATAACAACTTGGGTTGTCCTTGTCCTCTTTAGTCCAGATGACATGGCGTCCCAGTTTTCAAAAAAGAACTTCAAATTTTGATTCGTCTGACCACAGAACAGTTTTCTACTTTGCCACAGTCCATTTTAAATGAGCCTTGGCCCAGAGAAATGCCTGCGCTTCTGGATCATGTTTAGATTTGGCTTCTTTTTTGACCTAGTTTTAGCCGGCAACGGCGAATGGCACGGTGGATTGTGTTCACTGACAATGTTTTCTGGAAGTATTCCTGAGCACATGTTGTGATTTCCATTACAGTAGCATTCCTGTATGTGATGCAGTGCTGTCTAAGGGCCCGAAGATCACGGGCATCCAGTATGGTTTTCCGGCCTTGACCTTTACGCACAGACTTATGCGAGATTGTTCCAGATTCTCTGAATCTTTGGATGATATTATGCACTGTAGATGATGATAACTTCAAACTCTTTGCAATTTTTCTCTTGAAAATCCTTTCTGATATTGCTCCACTATTTTTTGCCGCAGCATTGGGGGAATTGGTGATCCTCTGCCCATCTGGACTTCTGAGAGACACTGCCACTCTGAGAGGCTCTTTTTATACCCAATCATGTTGCCAATTGACCTAATAAGTTGCAAATTGGTCCTCCAGCTGTTCCTTATATGTACATTTAATATATTTCATATTTTTATTCTAATGAACGTTTTAGAAAAAAAAATGTTTTTAAAGAAATATTGTATTTATATATATATTTTATTATATATATATATATATATATATATATATATATATATATATATATATATATATATATATATATATATATATTATTATTATTATTATTATTATTATTTATTTTATTTTTTTGAGAAATGTTTGATTTGTTAACATTAAGCATTAGCATGGTGTACACTCACATGTAGGTCTTGTAGAAAACACTTTTTCCATTATTTTGAGATCATGTAATCAGCCGTGTCATACAACTGACCAATCATTTTGTACGACAAATCAGACAGGAGAGTAGATTAATGTGGGTGCTCTTAAACTTGAAAAATGGTGTGTATTGATGTCATTCCACAGTTTAAATATGTGTTTATTTTCATTTAAGTATGAAAAAATTATCAACTCGTACCGCTTGAATTGAGACGCTAGAGCGATCTGTCACGACACATTAAAGAGCCACAAAAAAGTATTTATTGTTTGAATTTCTTTAAAAAATTAAAAAAATTTGAAAGCTGAGACTTTGTTTTATAACAGAATTAACCTGCTCTGTCTTGTCTATTGGCACGTTGCCAGTTTTCTCTTTGCTCCACGATGTATTTTTCACTGCATGAGAGCATAATGTGTAGCGTGAAGTCTCAGTAAGCCTGAGATATGTCTTTCGTCCCTTCAGTGAAGTTAAATAACTTTACCCATCTGCAAAGAAACTTTTTCACCAAGGCTATACTCTAAATAAAAGCCATTGTGTTTATAGCCTCACTGTGGGATAAGAAAGCTAGGCCATAATGCTAACCAATTACTCTCACTCAATGCAATTATGAATATTCACCGAAACATTAAAAATTTATTGACCCATGTTAACTTTGAGTCACAGTGAAAATTAAAACAAATATTAATCGCATGCCGGAATGTTGGCAGTATTTATGAGGTACAGAGTAGAGTCACGGAAGCAGCTGAAAATGTGCTGAGATAATGTCTCTGTTTGTGTTCTCCAATCTACAATCTTAATAGAGAAGACCGTCTATGTCCAATTAATTGTTAAGCCCACTGGTGCACATGCACCTCTTTTGTTATTAAGGACATCTATGTGTGCTAGCAGGATGACTAAATGTCAACCTCCCATGTTCACGTTCCCCTTGCGGCATATGATAACGTTCCGTCTTATTGCATTTAGAGCTCATCAGGTTTGTCCTTTATCTGGGTGTTAATGGACCACTTCACTAGCTATCTGTATGTTCAAATAACCCACAAAACTGAGGAAATGTCATTGGTGCTGACGTTGTGTAGAGCATTTATTGTGAGGGTGTGGCAAATGGTGTGAAGAGACGCCAGGTGCTGTACAAAACTAGTTGGACTATCATAAAGCAATCTGCATTTGGTGGTTATTTTTGATGTGTGTGTGTGCTCCTGATATTTCCTATATTATGGGGACCAAATGTCCCCACAAGAATAGTAATACTAGTAATTTTTGACATATTGTTTTGATCCCCATGCAGAAACAAGCTTATAAATCAAACAGAATCATCTTTCTTGAAAATCTAGAATTGCAGAAGGTTTTGTGTGAGGGTAGTTTTAGGGGTATTGTACAGTATAAAAACCATTATGTCTATGAAATGACCCCATTAAACATGGAAACCTGTTTGTGTTTTTGACCTGCCTATAATTTGGGGGACAGAACAGATGAAAAAGTCCCCAGAATTTAATAATTCTGCTATATTAGAACAATTTCATAATAACAATTATTCATAATAGTTGTATTCACTTATAAAAGTGCCAATAATAGTAGTTATGATTGGGTTCTGGGCAGTCACAATACCAAAACTTAATTTCTTAATTAATACAAGTGATGTTTAATGATTAAAGACCTAATATGCTGAACAGTTATTTAAAAGTGAAATAGTAATATATATATATATATATATATATATATATATATATATATTAGCCGATTAAATTTAAAGTATTTCTCAAATAAGTAAAAATTGCAGACAAACTGTTTACATTAGTGTTCTGACCAAGCAGAAGATTTAATGATTCATATGCACAGCCAACATTATTTTTGTTAAAAATTTTGTATTACTTTGGTACCAATGAACCATTACTGTCAACATTTCTAATTAGGGTTTGATCCTAATTACGACAAGATTAATAAATAAAAACATTAAATCTACAAAAATGTGGTGGGTGGTGCTTGACACATTATGAACTGGTGAGTCTTAAATATTTTCTCTATAATATAAGTTTTATTTCTTTCCAGATCTGTTTATTTCCAGGTGGAGATGGACAACAAATCCCAGATTTTTTTCAGCCCTTCTGAAATGTGTGCATCTTGCACAGGTTGGCTGGTGAAGTTTATTCATATCCACATATTATAATCTCATCCAACTCATGTGGACATAAAGTGCCTTTACAATGGACACATTGTCATTGCAGCTGAGCATTCTGGACCAATAACACTCTACCAGCACATTAAGCATGAGAAAATGCTTACCATTTAAAACAGCTTTGAAAAGGTTTCCACTCTTACCTGTGAACCGGTGCAGTCCTGAATCAGTCTAATTAGCAGCGATGTTCGCCTGGTCAGATTAAAGGTCATGCAGTTCTCTGAAGCATGTCTCCTGCAGTCCCAGCCACGCAGGTGTGAGCAGGTGTCAGATGCAGTCAGGCAGAAATCTATCTGTCTGTTCGTGCTCCTTAAGGCCCAGGGGAAAATGAGCAGCATCTGCTGTACAGGTTCATCTGTTGTAAAATTGGATGGCTGTGTCTACCCACAGTCCACCTCAACTCAATGAGAGACGGATATGAAAGAGGAGAAATAGAGACAGTGATTTGTTTGATGCTTCTTCAGTGAGTGTTTGGGAATTACAATCATATTTGCTAACAGGTGTGACACATGAATTGTCCTGATTATATGGTTTAGAGCAGTGGTTCTCTACCCGCGGCCCATCACAAATTCAAATGTGGCCCACCATGCTGATCACAATTCCGAAAATAACTTTAAGTTTTATAATTCAAAAGTGCTTTCCATATTTGGATCAACATAGGCTACATTTGTGAACACATATTTTCTGCAATGTCGCGCGTCTTACAGACTGCAACTTACAATTGCAACTTCATTGTGGTGTTACTCCTTTTGAGCCGAATTTCACAAAATTAGTCAGCTCACAACAGCATCAGGTGTTTTATTAATGGTGAGTAGAATTATTTATATAATGGTGAGTATATATAAATATTTATATATACTGTATAGAAAACTTTTTTTGTTTTGTTGTCTTATTGCTAATCAGGCATAGAATGGACTAACCATAAAAAGTCTTAAAAAAAAAACTGGTTAAATATAGTTACTACAGCAAAAGCCAACAGAAGGCAACCTTGCAACCATTAGCCGGAATAGCGTAACAGCTGAAGCTAATGCTTCCGGTCTGGCAGTACGTGAGAAAGGAGACCAGAAGCCGTTTCGTTTGAATGGATGTCAATGGAGGAGAGGCTTCACTATGATGAATAAACAGCTTTTTAGAGGAAACGGCTTATCATGTAATGAATCGACAACCTATCTGCTAATCTACAACATGTTTTTCACTAAACAATACTTTTGGATTAAACTATTTTTAGTTTATCAAGAAAAAATGCTGTTTTTATAAGATAAGTCACTGACTTTTTGCGAGAGGTCGGATACAGCTTACGGCACTTCCCATTCATTCCTGTGGTATCCGTAAACTGCGATTGAGTGTCGCACAACTCTGAATGAAATTCAGTGACGGCAAGGCTCTAATGTAATTTGTTATTACCGCACACGTGATCCAAGTTAGTAGTTACGCTTTCTCCAATAGTAAGTAATATAGACCCTCTCATCTCCTAAGACTATCTCATCTTACCTTCAGATAACACAATTCATATCCATCTCTGACTGTTGCCAAAACCACATATGAAAACATCTTGAACACACACAAGAGCAAGTAGTTACAGACGGTTAGTTGTCCAGGCATTTCACTTTCATTTATAATAAAACTGTGACCTCATTTATCTCTCAAAACACGACTGACTATATTATTCTGCTGCTGTATGAACCTTTGATACAGCAAAGCTAGTTAGCAGAGAACATAGTGTGCTAATTTCTTTAGACTCTTGATTAAATGTAGATTCTCTTTGTTGTTTTTTGAATAGCCACAAACAATTGAAGAAAGAAAGTTACGCAAGCTTATAATTTAAGCAGTAAAATGAGAAACAGATGGACAAATAAAAGGATTACACAACAGAAACGGCTGATAGGAAAACTCAGAAATTATGATAATTTAGTTGTCTGTAAGAGGAAACAGGGGACTTCGTTTTTGAGCTTCCTTCCACTCCTAACTGTTTTGTATTGATCAACTACACATTTTTGAATAATCCTCAGCGATTTTTGGCAGCGTTCTCCCAAAGTCCCTGACAATCTGTTTCAGCTACGCCTCGCATCCCCTGGAAGTCCTTCAGGACCGCCGGCTAACTTCCCCAGCTCAGCACAACCAAAGCAGATCAGAATCTCTGCGGTGAATTTATGTAGTCTTTGTTTTTGTTGTCATGTTACGCGTTTTTGTCTCTCCCATGATGCAGATGCGCTATTGGATGAGGAAGTGAAGGGATGGACCCTCTGACTCCTGAGGGATATCTTCTGAGGTTTACTTTCATGGCACTGTCAATAGCAATTACCGTGCAAGGTTTCTCCCAAAGCAGGCCTGGGAAAGATGCCGGCAGCCTTGTGCTCCCTCATTAATAAGACTGGAGAAAGTTACCGCCGATATAAAACACCTCTGACTTCGAGAATTGTGTCTGGTTAACACTCAGGAGGATAAAAGAGGACACTGATAAAGACCTATGAAATGCAAAGCAATGGTTCTCAAACAAGGATGTTCCAAAGTCAGCATTGGCTCCTTGTCAGTTTATGAGTTTAAATTTGAATTGAATTGGACACACCCCACAGGAAGATGAATTGGGAGGGCAAGAAGGGAAATTTTGAAAACTGTAATTCAAAGAAATTTAACACAGTTAATTCATTCTTGTTAATGATCTGTCATTCTATCTATCCATCTGGAATCTTTCAAACAAGGCTTTGTGAAGCCAGCATTCAAAGTTTTGCTTTGACAAACTTAGTTACATGAACTTCAACTCATTTTAATTTTACTTTCTTGCATTCAAATTGCAGCTCTGCAGTCTGTTTGCTACTTTAATTCAAATTGGAATTTAAAAGCAACTTAAATTCTAAATGGCACAACCCTCGACTTGTTTTACCAGATGTTTCCATAAAGTGAACGTCATAAACGAATAATATGCAAATGTGCATGATGTAGGCTGAATAGGAAAACTGACCATTTTATAAATGCATAAGCAACATCAGAATTTAGCCATTTTTGGGTCATGGCCCAGCAGTTGAGAACCGCTGATGTGAAGCATAGCTGTCAGAACACTGTGGGACATTGGCTGACGTTCTATGTATAATTACAAAAAACACTTTCCGGCACCAGCCATGGGACCCACATTTCACCCATTGCTCAATATCCACAGCTCTGAGAATGAAAAGCTCAGCAATCCATTTGTCAGCAGGATGTTTTGACGGTGTGACTTTCGTCATCAATAATTAACAAGTGCGCCCCAATAACAGAAGTGTTTAAAATGGTAATTCATAAACGGTTCGCCCAGAATCTGCCTAATTTTGGTGATTGACACTTCACGGAATGTGTCTGTAATTTGTTTTTCTTGCCCTCGGATTCAATGTTCCACCAATTCGATTCCTTGCACGACGCACAAAATGCCCGTAGGGTTACAAATGAATCTCCTTTACAGGTTGGTGAGCTGTTCTCCCATTGTCAGACTGCACCATGTCTCAAGCGACTATTGTGATCTGAATAAGTCAGTCAAGACGTTTGAGAAGCAACCCTGCTGGGACATTTAACTAGAGTCATTATCATTTGTCAAAGTCATCAATATATATCAAGCTGGCACATATTCGAAAAGACTCAAAGAATCCGGCTCTATTTTCATACTTTTCCCCATGGTGTCATTTGACTCCCCCACAATAGATTGTCAACCTCTCATTTTCTCTTGTTTTATTAATGTTTACGTTGTCTTTTGTTGCTTGACTAGTCTGTAGATATCTCTCCTTGTCCTTTTGTCCCTTATGGGACACTGAAGAAACACAAGTCGTGCTGGCGTTAAGCGAACATGACCGAAGCGTGAAGCATAACTGTCTCGTCCTGATTGCAGACCAACTTAATAACCTCCATCATGCTGGCATTGTGAAACCAATGAACTATGACCAATCATTCATATGATTGGACTATGGGGGGCTAGGCTTGGGTGGCCCAATAAAAACAGTTGGTGCTGAGTCGCAGTATTTATATAAGGTTGGGACAGATGGCTAAAAACTTTCAAAGCCCCCACAGTTCATTATTTTAGAGGTCTCCTGTTTGCCTCCAACTGTGTTTGTTCAATACACAGACAATAAACAACAGTCAGTATGAGAGACTCAACCTCATGTTTGCCCTTTAAAGCAAAACGTGCCATTCAGATGTGGCGGGACTCCTGATGCATGCAGATGATGCTACCGAGGTGATTTGAAACGGATGTAGCTGCTTAACAGAAGGCCTCTTATGAGAGTGTGTGATTTAGTGTTGTAAATTAATACTTTAGGGACGGATGTGTGTGCGTGGAAGGTGGAAGGAACGGGTCATGGCATAAAAGCAAAACATGACGACAGTAACTCATAATGCTAATAGCTGGATTAGCATGAACACAGTATAGATAAATCCAATTACCCTGTAATGCTCACCGACTTGCAGATTTATGTAGTTTAGTATGCACATTTTCTGCCTCAATGCTGCCGGTCACAGTTATTCATTGCCGTTTGCTTTGCAGGCACCAGAACTCGCTTGCCAGATAATCTTGAAAAGACCTTCATTTTATTTTTCAAAAACAACACAAAAAAATCAGTTTGCAAGGTCAGTGATGCTTTAAATTTTAGGCTTGAGTGATTATTTTTTGGCAATGATTTTGTGTCTTGTCTTTTCCATTGATCCAGTGTCATCTTTAATAGTTTTTAATGTAATTGCAAGCCCTTTTGCTTCTTTGACTTGTTTGTCAGTACTCTGTAGCCCAGTAGCTCTCTAATTCATGTGTTAAAAGTGAACTTTACATGCAGTTTGAAAACAGCATCCAGAAATACAAATAGATTCCGTGTGACCTTAAAAGATGTGGACTACTTTTTTGGATGTTTTATAGTGGGTTTTTTTTTTTTGGACAGCTGTCATTACAAAAAACTACTGATGGTGTTCCACAGAAAAAAATGATAATAATTGCATGCATTTGGAACAACATGAGGGTGAGTAAATAATAACAAAATCATAATTTTGGGATGAACTACTGTATGTGGTCATTTGGTGGTGTTTTTAAGCCCTTTTCGGACAGCTGTCATCACTATGAACTGTTGCTAGTGATGTTCCACAGGAAAATAAAAAAATTACTGTATATGCATTTGGGACAAGTAAACAATGAAAAAACATTCATTTTTGGGTGAACTATCCCTTTAAGTTACAGTAAGTTTTATTATAGTCCTCATATGAATGAGTCATTTTCTGCAACATAATTACAATAGCAGGGAAGGCAGTAATTAGCAAATATGCAGTTCCACTAAATTTCATTATAAGCATGTAGTTTGTTAATATTGCTTGGTAATTATTCACGTAATAAGTTTTAACATAAACACTGTAGTATAAAAGGCAACATTTGTTTGCAATTCTCTGGTTAAACTGACTATGGATGATAATAGTTATAGTGCATACGGATGATTATGGACTATTTATAAGAGGTTTGTGGCCCATAATTTTCAGCTTGTTTTGTCAAATAAATTGCAATTTAATGTGTTTTCCTTACATCAGCACTCAAACCAGCCATTAAAACCTACAAAGACTACACAAGGTCACAAACAGACACATCCTGGAATAGTCACCCGAACTCTAGTAATCAAGGTTAACACTGTGTGAATCTTGACAGATTCGGTGATGAAATTACACATCACCGACCCTCTGCTAAAAATACATCTGATTGAAATAGACATTTCCCATGATTCCGGCATGGCGAAAAGGCCCAGGGTGCTTTTTCTTCCTTTTCAGCTATTATGGAGCATGATGAGGGCAAAGGCTGATCTGAGCACAGTGAGTCAAGAGGAGACCTGTGGATCACATGGTGTTGTCTGATATTCTCCGATAGCCTGAGGACAGTGTCAGAGAGTGATTCCGGCCCCCCGGGAGAGAACCGGCCCGCCGCTGTGTCCCGCTGTCCTCTCAGACAATAGGAAGGGTAATGGCCTCCCTAAGGCCTTTCCTATTCAGTCTGATTAGACCACCTGCATCAGAGGAGCCCGCCACTACAACAATTAGCTCCATTTATCAACCTCACATCCTTGAGAGAGGGGCCATTGGAGAGAGAGTGCGAGAGAGAGAAAATAAAAGGAAAGTCTGAGTGGAATAGAATGAAGAGAAAGTCAGGAAGAAGACAGGAACAGAGACAATGGTGCAAAAATTGTCCAAAGACGATGGGGATAACGAAGGCTGATGGTAGAGTTGTTGCATAGTCTCGTTTGTAATATGTATTTGCAACACTCAATGAATGTTACCTAGTAAACAAAGACTTACATAAAAAAACATGATTTTTAGATTAAAAAAAAAGAAAAGTATCCAAAATGTTATTCACTATTCAGAAGTTATTTTCTCTTTCAGGAACATAAGTAATGTATCTGGACGCAGCTTTTCTGATGATATACTCACATTTTAAAGTCGACCCAACACGCACAGCAGGTGAGTTGGATTAATGCATTTTTAATGCAGGTTCAAATAGACCTAAACTGAAAAATATAGTTTTGTAGTCCTATTCCCACTCTTCACAGCATGCACTGGGGAATGAATAATTCAAGGTTGATTCTTTTGATCATTTGGCAGTTTCATTTGTACAGATGTTGTTGATTTTATGTCACATTTAGTAATTTAATGATGTTAATATTGAACAATTTAAGAACATGCAAATGATAAGAAACAAATAAATTTGAAAGTCTGAAACTAAATAAGGAATTGTTAAACTGATGGCAGATTTTACATCAATGTAACGTTTACTATAATAACATTTTATGTTCAGTCTAGATGTAATTTATTCTAAATCAGCTCATTTGATAATAAAGAAACCAATATAAAATGTAAGACCAAATTTTTATTGCAAAATATTTACATTCAGTCTTCTGTTACTGTTTTCATTAATGACCATTTATTTCATTGTTCTCTTATTTATTCTTCATAGTAATTTATTCCAAAATTACTCCATTTTTGTTTACATGCTAGAATTGATTGGTTTGGTTAAATTAATTATTGTATAATTAGAAATACATAAATATTGTCGGTGGCTTCAGTGTAGCTACATTTTCAAACTAACTTCCATAAGATTAGCACGACATGTATTTAGCACATGCTCTGTGAATGTAGCTAGTAAACAACAGCATGCTTGCTAATTAATGCTTGCTAACTTAATCTACAATCAATTGCTGGATTTCTTGGATCTTTACAGTTTTCAGTCCATGTTTAATTTAGCACAAGTTCAGGGGAACAAAATCTACGGCCTATACAACTATTCTGTTGTTAGGAAATACTGATAGATGGGCTAAGCCAGCGAGCTGGGGTACTTCATCTTGGCAAAAATGAGTTCTGAACGGTGCAAGTGCAGAGCACAAATGTGAGAAATGTGTGTAAAGATTTTGGAGTAACCGTTGTTTAAGGACTAACCTTGACACCTCTGTGCTATAAATGTGAGACTAAATAGCTCAGCGTAGATGTACGGCAGCGATGTGCAATTTCTCTCTACAGGTCTCCAGAGAGATCCACAACTGAACTGAGAGGAGACGCGACGCAGAGACCTCGCTGTTTTGTCTTGGCTAAATATAATATGCTATATTTTTCATCACGCTATAATGTGCTTTTAATTGAACAGGAGGTATTTTTCATGAAAAGAAACGGATATTGCAAACCAGGCTAAAAACTACCAAGTGGTGTCTTGCAACAAAAAAATGGATCACCCCCTCCAAGACTCCTTCAGAAATTCTTCCAACTACTTTCCTCTTGAGCTCAGAGCCAACTTGAGACTCTGCCGCATTTGCTCCCATCTGCCAAGCAGGAAGAAATTATGGTGATCTTATTTCTCATTGCGAGTTCTAGTACCGCCATTTACCCAATTACACCGTTATTGGTATTCCAGGCCGTATATGGCCGAGGTAAAGCACTTACAATGCGTCAACATGAGGGCTTTGCTAATTATCCAGCCTCCGAAGCCGTACTTCATAATAGAGGGTTTGCGGAGTGCAGGGGTCTCCAATTCCCTCTCGGTCATCGTGCCCCCATAATCCCCCGTCTCATCACTGTTGTCAGCAAGACAGTATATCCATCGCCTGGAACCGTGGCCTCCACAAAGTCCTTAATTAAGTCCTGATCACCCTGTCCTGTCTCTCTGGCATTAGTGTGTTTAATTTCCTGCCTTCATATCTCTAACCCTCGCCAATATTTTATTAATCAAGTTCCGACTCGTGGCTGTGTTTGGAAGGGGCCGTGCTCTCTTCCCAAAGCTTCTACCACCAAAAAAATGATGACAGTAAAGCTCTATCCATCGATTTAACCATTAAGCAAGGCTTAGGCTGTTGAAACATTGCTAAGGGGTTAATTCTGGTAATATTTAGATAACATATATATGGATTAGGCTTTCCAATCTACAGGTGCTGATCGGTTGTAGTGTACTCTATGCTGTTTTTCCACAAATAAGGTTGGGAAATTGAAAGGTTAATCTCTAGACTGCTGGATTTCAGGAGGTTGTTTGTTCTCTGAATACAGAATGAAACAGATTTTGACTTTAAGCTTAGTCATCAGTGTTTCGGGGAGATGGACATCCCCTAAACCCACAACAAAACTATCAAGTGGAAAGTTGTTTTACTTCTGATGGAAAAATATTAAAATGCTGATTTTGTTTTTGAGTACTGATGTACTTTTGTAAGACAACCCAAGTTAGCATCAACCTGGCATTTTTCCATTGGCATTGGATTATTGCTGAAAATAAGCTCTGTGACCAAGAAAAGTTTATGATTCTTGTACGTTTTGTTCATCATGATCATCTTTACAAATGAACATAACTTTTATGAATTTTGAATACAATCGGCAGAAGTAAAATCTCAAAATTTATTAAAATAATAAGAAATGGTAAATTGTCTTAAAATTGGGTGTAATTTAGTTAGTGATAAAACATAATCTAAACATAGGGTATAAACAAACTACACCACAGTCACAGATTATAAACACAGTGAGTCTTTAAACATGTACATATATATATATATATATATATATATATATATATATATATTATTATATATATAAATCACAGTGGGGTATTATTGATGTAACTTATGTCATAGAACAAAACATGAAAATATCTTAAGTTTGTGTCAGACCTTATTTCCGGCATTAAACCAAAAGTTATTTAAAAAAAAAAAAAAAAATGAATTCAAGTCGATGGCATTGGAAGTTCAAAAATTCTAACTTGTTTTCTGGTTTTAGCACACTGCTAAGTTTTATTAGTGAATGTGAACATACAAATTAACCTATTTCATAGGTTATTTTCAC
Source organism: Cyprinus carpio (assembly GCF_018340385.1). Classification (NCBI taxonomy): domain Eukaryota; kingdom Metazoa; phylum Chordata; class Actinopteri; order Cypriniformes; family Cyprinidae; genus Cyprinus; species Cyprinus carpio. Next base: position 8,278,961 of record NC_056621.1, read on the forward strand.
AGGAAGACTAGGCGTACATAAGTCACATTATACTTGCTTGACAAAACTGCATGTGTCACCTTGACCATTTAAACTTTTCAGATTCAAGAATTCTGAGAACACCATCCTCCCCTGGATTCATGTTCTGAGCTAGATGGCCAGTAGTATGATAAAACAATACACAGTAAGTCCATATCTGCCATGTTCCAAATACTAAACATCAAATATATTCTGATTAGCTTAGATTTGATATTTTGAAGAATGTTATAACAGTTTTTGCTTATCAGTACAACACTGGACCACACTGACTTTTTTTTTTTTTAATATTTCTTTTGTGTTTCGCAGTATAAAGAAAGTCATGGTTTGGAAAAGTCAGGTTTGGAACAACATGAGGTTGAGTAAATATTTGGTTGAGACAAGCATTCATTTCAGAGGTCCTTTCATCAAACCTTAAAGGGATACTCCACCCCAAAATGAAAATTTTGTCATTAATCTCTTACCCCCATGTCGTTCCGAATCCCGTAAAAGCTTCGTTCATCTTCGGAACACAATTTAAAATATTTTAAATGGAAACAGGGAGCCTTGTGACTGTCCCACAGACTGCCAAGTGAAATACACTGTCAAGGTCCAGAAAAGTACCGACGATGCTTTTCATACTTTTCTGGACCTACACACTGTTATTTATTTGGCAGTCTATGGGACAGTCTCAAGCCTCCAGATTTTCGTTCAAAATATTTTAAATTGTGTTCCAAAGATGAACGAAGCTTTAACGGGATTCAGAACGACATGGGGTAAGTGATTAATGAAAAAAAAATCATTTTGGGGTGGAGTATCCCTTTAAGACATGCTAACAAATCCGCTCTGCTTCTAGCTACACTGCGTATTTGTTTTCATACATCACGCACGACGAGTACCTCTCGCAGACTGAAAACAAACAAATGCTGTACAGTATTTGAGCAGACTATAAGATAGCTCTGAGTGTGTACCAGCACTCTATCAAATCTCAAAACCAACAGGGTGCAGAATTCACTTCCCCTTCATACCAGCCCGCCATGGAAGAAATAAAGATGTTGACATCTTTTGATACACAGCATCCACAGGTGGCCCCAGCGGCACTCTTTCAATTCCGATTGCATGACTGACATCCCTCACCGTGTGAGAGAAGGACAGGACTGTGATTTTCAGGAAGGTCGACTGAAGAAAGATGGACGGTGTGCGGCACAGGAATTTCTCGGGACAGTGTGGGCTCTAATTTCACAGCTGAGCTGCGTTCTGCTGCGTATTGGACCAGGGCTCAGATAGACGTGCCTCACTGATGGGCTCTGACCCAGGCAGAGATGGTGTCAGTAAGTATTTGTCTTATTTTTTCTCTTTTTACACCTCTGCTGTCAGATTCATTACCTTGGAGACATCCATCTTTTCAATTTGACAGTGCATATAACAGATTGTCATGACAAGTGTGTTTTTAATTTTTTTTCCAATGTCAAAGCAGACAGAACTGTAATGTGAGACGTATGTCATCTGAAAAGACAGTTATGATGCTATTATTCCAGGCACATATAGTTTTCTCAAAATAGACGGTAGCATAAGGGTAATACGTTGACAATTGGCATACCGATAACTGTAACCTTGTAAAGATGTGACTGTAATATCTATGTCCTGATAAACGTGTCTTCCACTATTTCTTTCTTTGCAGCGGAACAGAGCACTTCAGATATAAAGAGCACAAACGGATCTTACAGTATATATGATGGTTTTCGATTATTCATTCAATCGAACCTGTGAGAGGAAATGTTCTCGGAATGTAAAAGCAACATTAAGAAGAATCCTTGAATCTTTACACAGAAATCAATCATTGGACTGGGTTCTTGAGAAGAGATGGTCTGAATCTTGGCTCAGGGATTTCTGTAAATTATTGGATGTGTTCGAATAGCTGAAAAATTCTAGTACACAGAGGTAGGAAGGTAACAAGGCATGGTTGAATCTTATGTTTCAGTAACATTCCATGTAGTCAATGTCAATGAAGTCAATAAAAAGAATATAAATGCTGACTCTAGGTGTGATTGTAAGGTTTATAAGAGTCAAGTCATGCACTAATATTATTTCATTGCACAGTACCTGCTATATGTTAAATCTAAATTATAATGTAATAAAATGTATATAATGCATATATATATATATATATATATATATATATATATATATATATAAATACATATATATATATATATACACACACACACATATATATATATATATATACTGTATATAGTATATATACACACACATATATATATATATATATATATATATATATACACACACACATATATATATATATATATATATATATATATATTCAATATACTGTATATTCAGGATTCTTTGATAAATAAAATTTTCAAACGAACAGCATTTATTCAAAATAGGAGTCTTTTGTAATAATGTAAGTCCTTAGTATCCATTTTCAGCTATTTAATATATCCTCACTAAATAAAAATATTAATTTCTTCCAAAAAAAAAGTGTGAAAAGGAGACGAAAAAAACAATAGCAAACCCCAAGTTTTGAATGGTAATGTATGTTGTTAAAAAAAAAATATTAATAATAATCTATTTTGAATAAATGCTTTTCTTTTGAACTTTTTATTCATCAAAAAAGAATCCTGACAAATTGTCACGGGTTCATAAAAAAAAAAATACTGATATATATAACACAAGAAAATTTAACATGATTTTTTTAAGTAATGTTTTAAACTATAATACTTTAAAATCTGAAGATTTCTGGGTAATGACTTCTTTCACCCTGTCTGTCATCTCATTCCCTTTCAGGCTGATGTGTTGGTGGCACAAACCATTCAACCTTCCAGACCTACAAGCTTCGGTAAGTCCAGGTGAATCTAACCCATGTGACAAGCAAAGATTGTGACATGCCAAAAGAAGGAGCCTTGGGGGGAATCACAGGACATTGACTTCCTTTGTCTTCATATCTCTGTTTCCTCCACCGCCATTATATGTGTCAAGCAGCGGGTCATTTTTCTAGCTTGGCCAGCTCACCCTTCTGTCCGGCCCAGGCAGGCACTCCCTGTGGTGGCAATCACCTTGCTGACAGAACCCTAGTCAGTACAGTGGGTATTTTTCGCCAGCCCTTCGGCTTCAAACTGACACGCTGCAATCTTTCATGTGGACGCTGCTGTGCCACATTCTTAAATAAAGGCAATGCATCACAGGAAGGAAAGGTGTCAGTTAAAGAGAGGGAGAGAATGGGGCTAATGACTCAAAAGAGCCGTGAAAAAGTGGCACATGAAATTCAGCTTCCAAGAAACTGGACTGGAATGCATAGATATTAAAATTATAAATGATGGCGATTAGCCAGGAATTATATTAATGTAATGTATTTTGTATAAGTAAGTACTAAATTACTAGCAACCACAAGTGAATTTAGTTGTCAAAATATTACACTGTTCAGTATGAGAGGATATTCATTTTTAAATATTCATTTTAAGATTACATAACAGTATTTTTAAATAATTTGTGTTTTTAAAGTAGTATGAGCCTAATATAATATAAAAATACAAATATACAATACAAATACTTTCTATAAATATATATGAAATAAATATTTAGCAGTCACCATAATTTTGTGCATGTATGTAATGTTACTTATTATATTGTTGTATATCAAGTTGTATATCATTTAAATTAGATGGATGGATGGATGGATTTTGAATCTTAAGTATTTAAGGACTGAGTCATGAAACAGCAAAATATCTCCAGTTTCCATGATGTGGTAACTTAGAATAGATTTCTTCCAGCTGCTGGCTGAGAGTGTTTTTGTTAGAACGTCGCACCTGCACTAAAAGCTTATGCTCTGACCATCCATGCGAAACCAAAACCACAAAATGGACATAATATTCTGTCGCCAAACGTGGCAAACTTGGACACGCATGACAATGATGGAGCCCCAGCGAATGGGCTTACATGCCACATTTGGTAATTTGCACACCTACCTGCACTTCAGAGCAGCACAATTACTGAGTGTCTCCGGGGTGGCTGGCCTCTCCCATCCTCATTGGCAGGCAGAGGCACACCTCTTCGGCCCTGTCCGGCTGCGGCTGCCACGCCGTGAAATGGACGTTAATTCTCTGCACTATCTGTACCATGCAGAGACTGTTTTAAAACCTACATATGATTCCCGCTCGCTCTGCTGCTACAATCATCCAAACATGGAGAGAGAAAAGGAATGGGTAAAAATGAAAACATCAAACAAACCTGTGAAATGCAAAACAGCACAAGTTTTGCATGTGGTTGTTCCTATCAGTAGGGCTTAATGAGAATTTCACCTTCCAAGTTTTAAGGTAATGAAGGGGAAAAAAAGCATTTATTTGTTAAAAAAAAAGGAGTCAAGCTATATTATGCATTTAGATAACTCTTCATTAATGGAAGGTATGGTCAGTTTTCAGTGGTGCTGTCCAGGGTCCTGAAATCAACCCACACTCACAAGGACAAGCTACTGTAGAGCAGAGGTTTTCACTGGAGAGAACTAACAAGGTTGTACAGGTGCATGAGTGTATATAATAATTCTAAAAATTTAAGCACAGCATATCACATCAAAATTATTTTAAGGCTTTTGATGTCTGTGTTTTCTGAAAGGTCATGCCTAATGACTGTATAAAAGCTTGTAATTTATGTACTTATGCAGGTTCTTATCATATTCAGACTGAAGTTTCAAGTGTGGATGTGAGCTTAAATCACCAAGGTATGCACCATACCATTAATTTTATTTACATTTATTATATATAAATATATATATTTGCTTGTGTTTCCAGCAAACCCATCGTTTCATCAAAATTCCACCATCCAGTAAGGCACATCAACCATAACTCCTTCAAAAACAGCCAGAAACCTTGGAGTTATGATTGATGATCAGCTGACTTTCTCAGACCACATTGCTAAATCTGTCCGGTCCTGCAGATTTTCTTTATTCAAAATCAAGAAGATCAGGCCCTTTCTTTCGGAACATCCTGCTCAATTCCTTGATCAAGCTCTTGTTCTTTCCAGGCTGGACTATTGCAATGCTCTCTTGGCAGGTCTTCCATCCAGTTCTATCAAATCTTTACAATTAATCCAGAACACGGCAGGAAGTTTAATTTTTATTGAGCCGAAAAGAATGCATGTCACATTTCTGTTTATCAATTTGCACTGGCTACCAATAGCTGCTTGCATAAAATTCAAGGCATTGATGTTTGCCTACAAAACCACCACTGGCTCTGCACCCCTTTACCTAAATGCATTACTTCAGACTTATGCCCTCTAGAAGCTTGCATTCTGCAAGTGAATGTCGCTTGATTGTGCCTTCCCAAAGAAGCACAAAGTCACTTTTAGGGACTTTTACATTTTATATGTTCCCTCCTGGTGGAATGACCTGCCCAACTCAATCCGAGCAGCTGAGTCCTTTTAGACTTGCACTCTATTAATTTGCTGCTTGTTTTCTTTAAAAAAAAATAATAACTAGCTTTCTAATCATTTTGTTGATTTTGATTGCTTCCATTGTCCTCATTTGTAAGTCGCTTTGGATAAAAGCATCTGCTAAATGACTAAATGTATGTATGTAAATTTAATCATATTACTCAACCTTTTTCGGTGTTTCTGTGAAACTCATGAACTCTTTTTACTCAATTAACTGATACATTTTTTGGTTTGTTATGAAACTTATGTGCTACTGTGATAATTTCACATTTTCAAAAATGCAAATAAAGTAACTTTTTGCTTATATGAACTGATAAATTTTTCTTTGTTTGTTAAACTTCCTATGTGACATTTTGTCTGCTAGTCTGACTAGTCTCTATTTCTGCTATTATACCAGAAACTAACAGTATAAAAATGTGTATTTAAATGTTTAAATTTGTTTATAATGTGCAAAAGGTTTGACAGCTGGTTTTGATAGCTGCTAAAAGTTAATATTGTTTTCATTACACTAGTTGTAGCTGAGATCAGAAGGTCTGAGATATAAACCCTCTGCAGTAGAGAAACAGCACTGAACTTTCATTTCTGTAATTAGTAACTCATTTAAGTCTTTGCTATTCACTGTTATGCCTCCTAATTAATTGCATTTACTTTACATTTCAAATGTTAATTATTGAAAAATGAGTTGTTTTATAACTTCACAGCTATCATCTCAGTGAGATGAAAGCTCAACATCAAGCTTTTATCAACGCATTTAATTAGCATGATCCATGGATATGAAGCACATGAGCAGGGCCCAAGCTGCGTTCTCTTTTCCCTTTTACCCTATCAACAGTGAAAAAGTCCATCAGCTCATTTTTTGGCATTCCACGAGAAAATGCAGAAAATGGAGAAGCTGACCACACCGCAATCGTGCATACATCCACAATGATCTGATGAGCATTGGCACCTGTCGCAACAAGTTACTCGACACTCAAAAGTGACCACCCTCCACCTGAACCAGGTCTTCATTTAAGTGTAAGCACCGCGACACAGCCTGGAAAGCGGAAAAAGAGCGCACATACACACGACTCTGTTCCTAACAGATGGGACTCTGTCTGTTCTACGAGGGCCCGCTGGCATGTTATAGTAAGTGCTCCCTTGTTACAGAGAGCATCGGCGCATATGCAGGGCCTAAAAGGCCATGTTGATACGTTAGAAGAGAGAAGCTTTGTCACAAAGAGACGGTTGAGCCCAGCATTGGAGCTCTCGTGAGATTCCTTGAATTGTCGTAATCAACTTCCGTAAAAATACAATAATACCGGCTTTGAAGTATTAAATGGCTCTCCTTACAAATTGTTTTCCCTACCATCTGATGTGCATACATGCTTCTGTTTTTCGATCGCCTTAGACAAAACAAACAATAATAATGGAATAATCGTAATTTCCCCCATTGAGGATTGAAATGAGTTGGTGGCTGAGCTAAGGCTCTACACAGTCACGCTTTGTTGATTTGGAACACTCTTTGTTATGTGTGTGGTGAGACTGCATCAGGCTCTCTTCCCGCTGGCTTTGTCAAACAGAAGCGCTATGTTTCCCTCTGCTGGGTGGGTTGGGAACGGCATCATCAGGATGAACCGAAAGGCATTCGTTTGGCTGAGCTAAAGAGGGACATCCAAGGAAAAAAATCACTCCTTTGTCAATACCCTCATCCATGAGTCTTGTTTGAGAAGAAGTCTTGAAAACGCTGGCAAAATCCAATGCTGCAAAGTGATTCAAATTAATTGATTTTTTTTCCAACAAACACAAGCATGCTCATGCACCTCTAAGCAAAGACACAACTAGTGTACCTTCCTGAGCATGAGTGCATTCTGAGGTTTATTTTATTGATGGGTTGGCTCAAGGCTGATATCCAAACATAGCAGGTAAGGCCGACCATACCTGACTTTGTATATTTAAGATGTTGTGAAATTTGCTCTCCTCAATGCAAACCTTCAGAAGGGATTCCTCATCACCCCTTGAGAGATTGTTTTTCCCACATATCCTCAAGTTCACTGTCAGATGATAAGATTAATTGGAAAACCATTATCATTGGGATGGCTGAACGTTATGTCTTTAATTCATAAAGCTACTTGACATGTAGGTAAATCCAACTGTACAGTACTCGACTGTCTATATTCATGATATGATGAAAGTCAGTCTCACCAGCTGAGAACCAAGAATTAGTCAGAAAACCACTTTTACTAGAACATTTTGTTTTATTCATAAAATTTCCAATTGTGAACAAAATAAAGATTCAAACATAGAAGGTAAGACAAACCACACTAGACAGTCTGTATTCATGATGTTATGAAATTCGCAATCTCTAATGCAACAATGTTCAACAAGATTAATCAAAAAACATTGGGACTTGATATTATGTCTTTAATTCATAAAGCTACCTGACATGAACATGGACGAGATACAAACAATGCAGGTAAGTCTATCCATACTTGAATTTCTATATTCATGATGTTATGAAATTCAGTCACTCTAATGCAACAGTGCTCTTCAGCCTTCAGAAGGAATTCCTCACCAGTCAACACATGAAGCCTTCAAAGTCAAGTTCAACAGCAACTGAGAAACTGGAATTAAAAAAATGTTCCATTTAAAGTGTTTTTATGACAGTTTATTTCATTAAATTCGATGATGTGAACATGATCAAGATTCAAATAGTAGAAGGCAACACCAACCATGCTGGGCTGTCTACTGTACTGTATATTCATGATGAAAATCAATTTCTCTAACACAGCAATGTTCTCTCAACCTTCAGAAAACCTCCAAAAGGAATTCTTCAACAGCCCTTGAGAGATGACAATTTCCATGGAGTCTTTCAAGTTCACCAGCAGCTTAGAAATTGGAAGTAATCAGCCAAGCATTATTAATTAAATGACTAATGTTTTCAATTCATAAAATTCTCTAACATGTTCGAGATCTGAATATACTCTAGTAGCAAAGACTGCTGTACTCTTGATGTTCTGAAAGCCGTTCTTTCCCATTCAGCAACACCCCAACCTTGTACAAGCGTTCAGAAGGGATTTCCCAATGGCACATGCCTCTTGAGAGATTACATTTCCCATGGAGCTTCTGGTGCTAAATCAAGTTCACCAGCAGCTGAGAAGTTAGTAGAACAATTGCTGTGAAGAAAATCATTTTCATCTTTACCCTTCTCAGTGTGACCATTTTGCTGTAGGTCTTTCAAAAGCAAGAGAATTTATAGAGCTCGAGTGAGCCAGTTCAAGATTTTTAGTTTTATTTGATAGCATCTGATGGGTTGGCGTAGACTGAACAAGTGCATAAATGAACTTCAACCAGAACTCCATCAATCCTTGAGTCATCTGGTCCACTCCAGTGTGACTCAGAATCAATGGGAAAACCATTTTTACTGGGTTGCCTTGACATTTATATCACCAATTCATGCTTTCCTGACATGGGTGCATAGACAGGTTTTGACTTTGACAGAATGATAATAGCCCAAACTTCCTGCAGAAAATGTTTCAACGGTGAAACAAGTGTTTGCATTCGGTGAGCGCTTTCTTTCTGACCGTGTCCACAGGAAGTCCTTGATACCTTGTGATAGAGTTGGTTTGAGATGTGTTTATTTGTGAACTTCTTAACCTTTGCTCTTCTAAAACAACACTCTCACCACCACGGGTGGATCTCTCACTTTCCAGGCAAAGGGCGCGTCCTGCTGGGCCGGCGCTGACGCTGGAGTGCTTTCGTAAGGGTAAGGCAAGCTAGGTCATACCCTTGATCCTCGAAACTGTGGAGCCTGTGGGGAAACTCTTGCTAATGGCTTCAACTCATGTGACGAAGGGGAAGATGACCCTTAACTCTTATCAAGGACCAAAAAGCTACTCTAGAGGAAGTGTCAACTAAACTCAGAGCTGCAGAATAAATGCCCATTCACATCAAGGACAATAACTAAACTTAACAATAAAGATACAGCTTTAAAAACCACTCTAAATTTTAAAGAATTCAGCAGATATCATACTATAACTATAATGATAATGACTGTATAAAACTCCAATCTGATACTCTGGAATTTTCTTATTTTGTATCACATTTGTCTTATTTCTTATCACATTTTTCTTAGTTGTTCTGAATTACTTTCAGAGCTTTTTTAAAACGTTTATAAAAACATTTACATCCAATCAGAATTTGTTACCGGCCTCAGACCTAGGGGATATCTGGGCCAGCGGCAAATGATACACAGGCGTTATGCACTGTGGATCGATGAATAAACTGTGAAAAATACGAGAAGACAGAAGTTATATCTTTCCACGGTGGTAGTCAGTTTATTACTGCAATAATTTCTCTTTAAATTCTGAAAAAAACTCAACATTTCAAAACAACACTCTCAAAGTGCATTTTGTGAAACTCAATTTAAACAAACAAAAAATCCATAGGTAAACTTGATAAGAGTATGCAAAATATACCTTTGATCATAATATAGTGTATACTTGTTTAAGGGGGAAATAAAAATATATATATAAACTCTTGGATAGATACAGATTTCCAATAATAGTCATAGTTTACAGTGACAGTGCAAAAAGAGTATAAAAATGCAAACATAAATGATCAAGATACCACAAAGTCTTAAAGACCAGGTTTCACAAGAAAAATACTTAAGATTTCATTGCACTTGAAAAATTTATTTGATATTTCTCGTATTCCACTTAACTCATGCACACGCACACACTGAAACAACGCACATGCCGAACACTCAAAATGGAGACTGAACCGAGAATACAACATATGCGGAGAAACTTAATTTTTAAAACACTCTTTAACAATATATCATATGCCATAGACCAAATATTTTAGTCTGCTAAAACATTTTTTTAATCTTAATATACATATGAATATACGGACATGAAAAACAATTAAACTCACTCTTCAGTTGTTTTTATAACCATCAGTTGATTAAAACACTTTTTTTTAGATTAGATACACTTCAAAACTCACTCAAAGTCTTTGTATTACACATTTGAAATGTATAATGAAATGGACATTTTAATTAAATAAATACGTACCTGTGAAAAACACAAGAAGATAAAAAGTTACATCTGTCCACAGCAGCAGTCAGTTTATTGCTGAGCCCACCGACCAGCAGGTTATGCTGCATTCCAGGCAGGTTTTTGAGCCCGTAAATCACGACTTCAAACCACGACTCACGACTTTGTAGCATACCAGGCAAGTCACGCCAAACTGCCTGAGCGCAAGGAATTGTAGCTAGATTATTAAATTTATTGCAACATTATATTGTCTTAAAGTCTATTTCTCAGCATGTACCACTACCGCATCCGTAGCAATATTATCCGTAGGGGCTGCCATAGTTGTTTCGCGGGCTATGTGACGTCAGAGCTCGGAACTGGGAGTACATCGATCTAGTACGAGTTCAAGGGTGGAAAGTCACGGGTTTGACTGCTGTTCTGGTGCACTTTCACGGGTAGAAGTTTGGAAAAGTACGGGTTAAGGGTTGCCTGGAACGCGGTATTAATCTCTTGCATCTTTCACTGTTGCCTGTTGCGCCATCTATTGGCATGGCGGTGTAATGCCACAAAGATATACGGTTTTACCTTAATTAGAAAAGTTCTCATTATGTAAAAGAAATAAATAAATACTTCTTTTTTTTTTTAATTACCGGTACTCACAAATACACACATATGGGCGGAGCGGGGGTCACTGTTTTCTGTAAACTCATAAATGGCATTTTCTCAACCCATTACATCCTACTTTAAAGATCTCAAGCATTCAGTGCAGCAGGCCATATAGACCTTATGCGCCAGAGAAAAAAGTGTGCAGCCATCTTAATTCTGTCTTTGAACTTCTGTTTTTGTGCACATACAGACACACATACAGTATATATTTAGAAAGTATTTACATATATTTACATGTCTATATTTATATTCATATAATTTATATTATAAATAAATATATTTCATAAATAAACATAAAAAATTTTCTGAAATATATATATATATGCATGTGTGTGTATTTATATATACATAATAAATAGACAGCACACATACATATATTATGTAAACAAAAACTTTTATTTTGCATGCGATTAATCATGATTAATTGTTTGACAGCACTCGTTTTTTTTTTTTTGTTTTTTTTTTCATATTTGTCATCCTTTCCTTTCAAAATTCTTGCTACGGATACGAAAACACAGAAAATTGAACCTGAAGAGTAAATAGCTGGTGATGTGGATTTACTTATTGTAGAGTTAACAAAAGTTATCATGAGTATTGTAGTGTTCGAAACGGATGTCATAACAAATGTCAGTAGGCTGGGAAGATTTTAAAACGAGCAATTCATTCATAAATTTGTTCGACCTTCAAGCTGTGGAAATATAAATGGAAAACAGAAGACAACTAGTGCAGCACTGAAAAAGGGCGGAGCTACATAACGTCTGCAGTGTGCTTATGAAATAAACGTTATCGTGCATTGGTGTGAACGATAATAGTCATTCCAGGTGTGAACAGGCCTTTAAGGGTGGCGTTTCACAGTCTCATAGTTCACTTGGAACCAAGGCATTGTCGACACATGTGATAAGTGCAATATAATCCATCAGCATCGATAATTAAGAACATAACGAATATCCAGGAGGGAAAGATGGAGAGGCGGCGACCATAATGGCATGATGAATTACATTCCATTTGTGTGTACATGTGTGAAATATTAGACAGTAGGCTGTTAATCTCATGATTTTCTCACATCTTTTATGTGTGGAATGCTCTAGGAGTCTCTCACCTACCGTCAACAAATGAATTCTAATAATCCTTTGAAGGCTCTGCGTCTCAGTGAGGGTTCTTGTTGGAATGGGGAGAGGCATTAGTGTGAGATGAACAAGATAGGGGTGGAGGGAAGGGAACTGTGTGAAAGAGAGTGCCGGGTGCTAGCGGTTTCCCGTGTTATTTGCCCTCTGATAAGCCTCACGGTGCACAGCAACCAAGACTTTTTTCCTCTCCTTTCTGTTCTCTTTCGCCTTTCTTCTCCCGTTCCCATCTCTTTCTATTACTCCCTTACTATCTCTATCTCCATTTCAAGTAGTAAAGCAGCACTTTTCAGAGAATGTTCAATCAGAAAGAGGTGAGAAAGCAGGTGATGGTTTGGAAGACAAGGTTTTGGGTTCAGTACATGGAGTGAGTCTATTAAAGCGCGTGATTGCAATCGTCTGTGAGAATAGCCTTCTTGCGTTTCAGACTGAAATATTTCCCTCTTTGTTCCCATGTTGAAAAATATCAATGCATGTGCTGATGAATGGGAGTATTTTCAGATCTGTGTGGCCATTTAAGTAGCCAGCAGGGACACAACGTCATAATACATTGATATTTGGTTAAATTTTGGTTGTGACAGTAATATTGTGAAATATTATTAAAATTTTAAATTACTGCTTTATTTATTAGTATTTTGAAATGTAATTTATTCCTGTGATGGCAAAGCTTAATTTTCAGCACCCCATTACTCCAGTCTTTCACATCATCCTTCAGAAATCATAGTAATATGCAGACTTGGTGCTCAAAAACATTTCTTATTATTATCAATGTTGAAAAGAATTGCTGACTAAAATTCTTGTTGAAACCATGATATATTTTTCAGGACTCTTTGATGAATAGAAAAGTGAAAAGAACAGTATATATTTCAAAAAAAAAAAAAAATCTTACATTATAGATGCCTTTTGACCAGTTTAATTTATCCTTTCTGAATAAGAGTATTAATTTCTTTCCTAAATAAATAAATAAATATTACTGACCCAAAACCCCTTTAATGGCATTTTATAATGCCATGGTACAAGCATGTTCCTGGTTTGATTTTGCATCAGTGCATGTTATTTTGAAGGAAAAAACAGTTTGGCTTCATATTCTTCAAGTAATTATTTTTTTTTTTTTTTTTACCAAAATGTAGTCATTTGCACTTGACCTGAAACCAATCTTCTATTTGCAGAACACTTTTAAGTTTGTACTGCTATTGGCTGGAGCCTTACATTTTCGCAGTAGTTTTATAGCTGCTAATATTTTATGAGTGCCATTTCCTGTAGTACAGTAAGTAACAGCAGTAACATAATTATAGTACTGGTTGTCATGGTAAATCACAGGCTGTAATTGTTGTTTTACTGAATTTTACATCCATTAGTGGCAGGTCAAGGGCCATTTGTCCTCCAGCCCCTTAAGACTTCATCAGTGAGGCTTTGATGATGCTGATGATGCATTAGCCAAATCTCATATGAGGATTTCATCCCCTCTAGGAAGCTCCAGCTAATCCATATGAATTTCCATCTGTTCATATTTTAGATCAACCCGATTTGGTGTTTTCCTGCAGGTGAGAGAGGTGATCAGAGATGGAGAAAATAGCCTGGATTAAGTTGAGGTAATGGCACTCGTGCACTGCCTTTTGTGTGCGCAGCATCTGCAATTTTTCCAGGATGCCATACAGGGCAAGTTAATTTTTCATTGCACCACGAATGGGAATAAGATAGAGAGAGTGGAATAAAAGAGAGAGTAGAGACAGAAATGCCCCCCCCCCCAGATACTCATTTCACCATCTGATTGGTTTCAGCCAATCAGCTCGAGTCGATGTGGCCCGGTAATGAGGTGTGCTGAGCGAATGAGCTGTGGTGGCGTGAGATGCTTATGTCGGTGCTGAACGAGAACTGATAGCCCACCCCTCCCTCCTCGCTTTCCTCCTCCCCGCAACCCAATCTGCGTGGTGTACGTATGGCCTATTTTTATGTGTTCAGCTGCTCAATATTCTTTTCTAATAAAGAGCTGAATGGATAGCAGAAGACCGTATTAGATTAGGATTCAGCACTATGGATGAATACTGTATGATGCAGTAACAACAATGCAAGGATTGCAGCAGGCATACTTAATAGTAAGGAAAGGTCATGGGGTGCCAATCGGGATGTTTTTAGGATTTTAGTTCATTTTCAAAGGGGTCATATGATGCTGCTAAAAAGAACATTATTTTGTGTATTTGGTGTAATGAAATGTGTTTATGCATTTTAAGGTTGAAAAAACACATTATTTTCCACATACTGTACATTATTGTTTCTCCTCTATGTCGATTTTTACAAGGCTCATCGCTCTGAAAAGCAAGGTGTGCTGTGATTGGCCAGCTATCTCACACATTGTGATTGGCTGAATGCCTCAAGCGTGAGACGGGAATGTTACGCCTCTTAACATATTGTGATGCCTTGTCCCGGCCAGAGCGACGACAAAACCATTTTTTAAACGTGATATAAACATGATTTATAGTTGTGTCTTATTTTGGAAGGCAATAACAAAGTAGTTTTCGCTTTCTCAACGAAACAGCGTCACACACCACAGCCCTGAGTAAGCAGAGGCCGGAGGCTTAGAGTGAGCCGTCAACGAAGGTGAGCCGCGGTCTAGAGTGAGCCGCGGCCGGCTTGAGTGAGCAGAGGTGGGCGGCTTGAGAACGGCGCGGCAGGAGGATTCTACGAAGGACGGCGCGGATGGAGGATTCTAGCGACATGTGAAGACCCCAGGCTGGACTCCGCTTCGTCAATGGTGAAAGCCGATCCGGCGAGCCACAGTGCAAAGTTGGTGTATTTCCTCAGCGACCAGCACGGATCAGCTCCAGGCATGACAAAACGGATATAGTCCTCTTTTGGAAGGCCAAACAAAGTAATTTCGCTTTCACAGTGAAACACAGCGTCTATACAACATGGCGGCAGCGGCGACAACAATACTACAACGAGAATAAAAGGTACACCTTCTTTCTTTGCGCGAACATCTGGGCGGCATTATGCAAATCTTCCCACATACTGACGTAGAGATGTGTGGGTGTGTTAGAACGAGATGTTTTAGGGGGGTGTGGAATAGTCTTAATTTTTATAAAGAATATCTCTTTGGATTTGAGACTTTAGTCTTTGCAACTTTACAGATCTTCTTTATTCACCAAGAGCTTGTAATACTCCAAAGAGAGAGGAAAATCTGAAATCGTATCATATGACCCCTTTTAAAATATTTTTGTATTACCAAAATCTTATGAGTATGTTTATATTGCAGTATATATTATTTTGTGAACTTGAAAATAAAAAAAAAAAAAAAAAAAAAATTTGACTAGTACATTATTGTTTCTCCTCTATGTCGATTTTTACAAGGCTCATCGCTCTGAAAAGCAAGGTTTGTTGCTAATAATTCTGATATCAACTAAAAAGCTTAATTTTAGTACATTCTATACTAATGCACACTAACACTCAGTGTACATTAAAATATATACTGGGGCACATAATATATATAAATATATTACTGACATGTAAGTCATTAATATAGAATTTAATGTTCATTAATATTATAAATGTTAATTAATAATGATTAATATATATTCATATCAGTACATTATAATGCACATTTAATTATATTTGAGTGTACATTAAATCATATGGACATTATCACACATTGGTACAAATTCTATTTTAATGAACATTGGTTTATTTTAAATTCTACAATGAAAAAAAAATGGTAACTATAGAAATAGTTTTCACTGAGAAATTGATAGCAAATTCACAGTGATTACAAAGTAATGACAAGAAACACATTATAATAAATGTGAAATTTTGAAGTTGAAATTTTAGATTTTAGACTGAATAACTCCAATAGACTTTTATTTACATCTTTAAAAAAAATTTACAGTGTTGTAGAATTTAAAGTTAAATTCAATATAAATGGGTATTAATGTGTATTATTATAGAACTTTATGTCCATTAATGTCCATTTAATATAAAATCAATACTGTGCAATTATTATTTCATGTTAATGAATAATGTGCATTAATATAGAATTGACTCAGCATTAATGTCCAGTTACAGATTTATTGTGCACCCTATAATTATATACATTAATGTGCATAAATATAGAATTCAAAACACATAATTTAATGTGCATTAAATTCTATATTTATACACATTAAATTGTATATTATTGCAGCAAGTTTTGATGTCCTTTGGCAACTGGCAGCTAAAAAACTAAAGTCTTGGTTTTTATTAACGCAAGATGACATGTTTGTTACTATTGCAGTTGCACTTGTAACAAAACAGTGTTGAGTAGTGCTGGATTAGAGCCTTCTTTTCAGACCTGTCTGTTTTTGTATGTACCCCAAGTGAGGGATTATTGATTATGCAGGTCACCGGTTATTGATTGATCAGACAGGAAATCAATCCTGTGTGGTCCAAACGAGCTGCTGAAACGCATTGTTGGGGTTTAAAGGCTTGACGTTGGTCTTGACCAGGGCATGGGGGTCCGTCTATTGCATGATCTCTGGATTTCAAAGGTGACGTATTGAATTTTTTTTTTTTTTTGAAGAGCACACAGCCCTGAAACTACATCTCGAAATCTGTGGCGAGACAAATCCCAGTCAAGTGGAAGAGACTGTGGATGGGCGCTTTGATGTGGCGGATAACTAGTCAGAGAGTCTGCCAGCCCTTCTGCCTCAGTGAGCCATCAAGCTATTTTCTTTTAACTGAGAAACTAGTTCCAAAAGCTCTCCAAGAAACCAGAGATCTGCGAGCAGGGAGGTTGTTCGCTCCTCAAAATGTGTGTGTTGGTCTGGAGGAAGTTGCCGTGGGACTCCACACAGATGGCATTGACCACAGGGACCGGATAAAAGAGCCAGATTAGGAATGGCTGCAGAGACCCTGCTGGGTTGTTGGTTGAGCTTTCCATCTCTCTCTCTCTCTCTCTCCCTCTCCCTCTCTCTCTCTCTCTCTCTCTCTCGCATGGTCTGTTTTTCTGTCTTGTTTGTAGGTTGGTGCATGTAGAGAGGCTCTGGTTTCTCTCAAGCACATTTACTGCCATTTTACAGCTCATTTGGGTCCAAGTGAGCAGCATGCCAGCACCTTCTCCCAGCTCTCTGTGACCCACTTTCAGCTCAGGCGGACCAATGGAATCAGACCCTTGAAAGAAGGGCAGATGCATCTGACCACGTCTGTTTTTTAAGGTTACATACTTGCGCCAAATTACATCAAGATGTGTGGGCTATCTCTAGTTCACATGCGTAATGTCATTGGCCCAGAGAAAGGTATTGGTCACAGTCTGATGTGACTAAACAACAGGAAAGTATTAAATATTCAACATTTTTCGCACTGAAACACAACAAATTCGCACCGAGTCTGATGCCAGGTTGCCTGGAAAAAGTTCATATCCCTGAAAGAATTGTTCAGTGTCCAGACAATTAAAAATCAGTGTCTGGATGAAATGTCATGTTATTGCAATATAACACTGTGGATTGCAATATCGTAATATTTTAGTGTGAAGAAGTACATAGTGTTGCATTGGCCTAAAAAAACATTTGTAAAACAAAAATTCAGATTCTCGCATTTAGAGAGACTTAAAGTCCCTAAAAAATTAAAAATGCAAGTTTGTTTCTCTTGGGTGTTTCTAAAAATTTGACCACTTTTGTATATCAGGAGTTGATTTTTATTAATACTAGCAAATTTTATTGGAATCTTTTCTTCCTTTATCTTTTATAGTTGCTATTTTTAAAATGATGTTTGTGTTATTGTATGTATTGTATCATTCAAGACTTTCAATCTTAAATATGAAAATAGAAAATTAAATATGATTACATTTTTAAAAGTATGATGAAACCGAGTGAAATAGACAAACCATTTTAATATATAGTATGCTTTTTTTTAATTACAGCTGTCAAGATGTGTGAAGACAAGAACAAAAAATCAAGGTAAGTATCACTGAACTGAATATTTTTATTTGTACCATTTGCAATCGAGCTGTAATTGTCAAATTATGCAAAAGGTATGACATATTTTGTGCATATAAGACATAAAAGACAAAGCAGTCGACCATTTATTTCCCAAAAACATTTAAAATGTCATCTCCACCAAATATTGTTATCAAACGCAATTACTTAATTTGAGATCCTATGACAAATTGCTTGTGATGTCTCTCATTTGTAATTGCCTGGATAAAAACATCTGTTAAATGAATAAATGTAAATGAGATGTGGTGGAAATAAAATCAAAGCAGGCCTGATATTACCATTGTCTTTCTTTCCAGCTTTACTTGCCTCCCTCCCATTCCCCGAGCCTTGGCACACACTCCTCACAGGCTGATTTAAGGAGGAGCGTTACAGTGCAGGAGATGAAATTATTTCATTCCTCTCCTCTACTGCTCTCTTCTCGCTCTTGATGGGGTCCCTTGCTGTTTCAGAGGCACGTGGGGAGAGACGTGTCCTGCGTAAGAAGCAGCTCGCTTCTAACATGCGTTTGACCCTTCGTTCCTTTCAGCATCAAATGATTAGTGATCTGGGGCCCTAGAGGCGTGGAACTGAGCTCGGTATACGCTCAATTTTCTACCATCAGTGAACAGTTAATGTAAGCCTGAGTAGCAACACACACAATGGGACAAGGCAACCTCATATTCTCAGGGCAGGCATTTTAACGGGCGACTTTGATGCAAGAACTGAATTGCATTATCATAACTGGCCCCAAGAGTTTGTCAGAATTGATAATAGACTGTTTTGTTTTCCTTATTGGTTAAACAAAATGGCATTGGCAGCATTATATTCCTTAAAGGGGTACTCCACCCCAAAATGAAATTTTGCCATTAATCACTTACCCCCATGTCGTTCCAAAGCCATAAAAGCTTCGTTCATCTTCGGAACACAATTTAATATATTCTGGATGAAAACCGGGAGGCCTGTGACTGTCCCATAGACTGCCAATTAAATAACCGTGTCAAGGTCCATAAAAGGTTTGAAAGTCGTGGTCAGAATACTCCATTTGCCATCAGACATGCAATCTGGGTTATATGAAGCGACGGGAAACTTTTTGTAAGCAAAGAAAACAAAAATAACAACTTTATTTAACCATTCCTTTGTCAACAGTCTTTATGCTCTTCTGTATCAGCCACACCACAAGGATGTGCTGTTTTCTTTCAAATCAAAGCTAAATACACGTAGAAACAGCACATCCTTGTGGCGTGGATGATTTAGTGTTTAGTGAGTTGTTAACTGGAGAGTTGTCAGGGAATTGTTGATTATAGAGCCGCTGCAATTGGTTCAGACCAACTGAATCGAATGAGTCATTTAGTCCAATTTGGAATTGTATGAAATTAAATGATTCATTCATAAATCTGACATCACACTATGGAGTTTCGTATTGGGTTTATTTTTTAAGTTTTTAAAGAAGGTCAAAACAAATTTGTGTTTATTCCTGTTGTGAATCGGCAGGAGATTTATTGTGAGAATGTTTTCTAATTACTAACATTTAGCTACTACTAGGACATTTTAAGCTGTTCAGTGTAAAAACGCTTAACGTGGCTTAAAGTACCAAAATATCAAACCGATTTCTGCACACATTTTTCTTGTCATTAACACTATCTACTCATTATAGTCCAAGTGGAAAGAACATATTCTTACATTTCCGCATTTTTCAATAAGCCTTTAGAATGCATCTTATAGTATTGAATTTTAACATGAGTGAGATTTGATAACATTGACGGAGAAACATTTCACCAACTGTTTTTTACAAAAAAAAAATGGAGTGGATACATTTCACCAACTGATATATATATATATATATATATACTGTTTTTTACAAAAAAAAAAATAAAAAATCATATAGCTTCGCATTTTTTATTGCTGAAGAGTGGTTTGTTTTAATATTATAAAAGAGTGTTGTAGATTTTTTTTTATTTTTTATTTTTTTTTGTTCCAAAAAAAAAGTGTCAGGTTTGGATGGATATGAGGTGAGTAGGCTAAATGATGGCAGAATTGTATTTTTTGGCTGAGCCATCCCTCAGTTCTTGGGTTCAACATTCATATTCAAAATCTAGAGAATAATAGAGCTGGCCCATTACATAATATATGAAGAGAACGAGCAGTGGGACAATGAAATTTTCTTTCTGAAAGCAATGTCTAGTACCACAGTTCCATGTCTTTCAATCCATCAACCCCTCATTTCTCATTAAATCCTACTTGTAAATGTTTGAGTAGTGTGAAGGGGCTCTCCGCTGGGCGATGGAGCTTGTTCTCTCATAGATTCTGGTCTGCTCAGATCACAAAAGTCTCCCAGTGAAACTCCCATCAACGTTTGTGTCCCCTTTCTCAATATCTCTCTCTCTCTCTATCTCTCTCTTAAACTCACAAATGCACGTTCCTCATGGCTGACTCCATCATTATTCTGTGGAAGGGCCATATTAAAGATGCATCTCCACGCTCGAGACTTAAAGGGAGCGATCTGACCCCAGCAATAGCTGCTGAATTATGGAGACCACCAATGAAGGTGTTTGCCTTGATCTGATTCAGACTGCACGTATTTTCTGTACTTTTCTCTCAGGTAGGGCTGACAGACCTATGCAAGTCGCTCTTCAAAGTACAGTGATAAAACAACGACACAATTGTATGATATTATGATAATTTTATCACGTCACTGCACTATCCCCACCACTTTGTAATGATTTAAAGTGATAGCCGTGATCATCACACTTCACCTCCTCATTTTACACCATTTTGAGTGACAGAGGTTGAGATGGGTCGTATCTGTGTATATTTAATGGTCGCAGAAGGGAAAGCGAGTTTCAAAATGGGTGTCATTTGTCACATATTAATAATATAGTGAGGTTGTGTGATAGGTTGGCTCGAGTAACCTCTTTCTTTCCTTATAATCTTTCCACCCGATTTCCGCTCTTTTTCTCTGGCGATCTTACAACCCAGTCTAAAATGACACATCACGCTAAGCAATAATGACCCGTATTTTGGCTTCTTGGCTATTTAGGGAAATTGCTCCTATCATGTTTGTTTCCCAGCTGCGTCATTGTTGCAGGGTCAGATGCAGTGTGTATGTATATGTGTGAATTTTGAGAAGAAAATGAGATATGGGATATTCTCGGAGGTAATCAGTTTAAATAGAGAAAAAACGCTGTAATTTTACATGTCTCACACTGTGCTCAGATGTGAATGATTTTAATATTAACATTCATTCTGACATCGGCTGTCATAAAAGGGTGAAAAAAAAAAGTTATTTACATACAGCAATCATAAACAGCTATGAATAACCTTCATTTATAGTTTCATTTATAGTAAACCGTTTATGGTAGGGTGACTTGTTTTAAAGGGGTCTTGAACTGCTTTTGTTTTTTTTATTTTGTACTGTTCTCTGAGGTCCACTTATAATGTTATCAAGACTTTCACATCAAAAAACATCATAATTTAGAAGTAATAAGCTATTTTCTGTCCTGTTTTTAACCCCCCTCGTCAGAATGCTCTGTTTGAATAGGTGTGGTGGATTGAAGACTCGGAAATAATGCCCACTGCTATGATTGGCTAATAGTTGTGCATGTTTGACAGCGTACATTCCTCATAGATGGACGCGGCTGTGATTTAGGTAAAAAAATGCATAAATAACTAAATACATATCAAACGATCTGTAAGAAGAGACAAAGCTATAGTGACTATGTAATGAAAACAGTCACTCAGACTTGTGTGTTGCAACATTATTGTCAGATCCAATATATCTGACACAGCATTGTCTTTTAGTTTGAATCTTTTTGAAAATCCCGTGTTGAATTATGCTTTTTTTGTAAACGAATCTTCGAATGGAGTGAACAAAGGACCAAGTTCTTTCTGACATGGTCTGAATCTTCATTAAAAATAAAGTTCATCCACTCTTTCCTAATGTTTTGATCAGAAGGAAGGCAAGGCAAACGCTTTTTTTCCACAACCTGGCACTGCACAGAGTCTACTTGTCTTCAGAGCCATCTTTATTGTTTGGTTTCTATGTAGACCTGCACATTCCCCTCTCTCGTAAACACTACATGCGCACATGAGCATTATTCATATAGTACAATGACTTCTTATATGTCAAAAGATCTAGGGAATTTTGGTTCCCCTTCAGGAACTTGAGCTGTGTTGAAATGCTTTGGGAACGCCTTCAGCGTGACTACGCTCTGAATCACTTATGTAATCAGCCTAATGGATGGGCGAGACATCATGTGTGGGGTGACGTAGAGACCAGGAAGCTTTAAAGCATGTGCAGTGGATACAGTGGTAGCTTCTGTCATTCAGCAAGCACTCTATGTGTGTCAGTCCTATTTGGTGTTGTCTGTCTATTTTATCATGCTGAAAGCTAAGAAAAAGATGAGACATTAGGTGAGAGCAAGCAGCACTATAGACTGTGTGTTCCTCCCTGCCTGCGCTGCATTACTGGCTATGATACACACAGTTTATTTGTTGTTTGCTTGGGAGCGAAGCACACGGAGTCAGCTCTCGAGGGAGCTGACTGCCCGTATTGCGAGTGGCTCTCACTGAGTACGCTTCGCTCCTGGAAGGCTCTCTTTGTGGAGGGAGCCTTTGCTAGCATTCATCGTGGTGCTGCAGAGTGGTGGCTGCACTCGTGGGGATCACAAATGGATCTGGTGAAAGGAATGGAGACGGGGCAAGTCCCTTTCTTCTTCCTCACCCACAGATCCAGCACTGTCTCTCAGGGATCGGAAGCCCGCATTGTGGTTTTTTTCCCCCAGGAAGAGGGCTCGACGCTCCGCCTATCTTCCTCCGAGGAGGTTAATGTGGAGGACCCCCTCCTTCCTAGACTTTGCGCTCGGTTTGGCCAAAGCTTTTCTATACCCTACGTCGGGGTACGTACCTAAAATTCGCTGCTCTGCACTACGGCACGTTGTGCTGCATGCCTTCTGTCCTCCTCCCTTTCGGGACACTTACAAGCAGAAGCTTAATTGCACATGTCCAGGGCGAGCAGAGAGCTGCCCTGTGGAGAAAGTCCTAATTGTTGATGTTTTGGTATGGTAGTGATATGAAATGTTGTGTGTGGATAGAAGCAGACCCTCAGTCAGTGGATTGTGGATGCCATCTCCCTAATTTACAAGTCCTCTGGTCTCTCCTCGCCCCTGGGAGTCAAGGCTCACTCCACCCGAAGTGTGGCAGCCCCCAAGGCCTTCTTATTGGGTGTCCCTAAGCAGGATATCTGCAACTCTGGGGGCTGGTCCACGCTCCAGCGTGACGTCTCGCCCATCCATTGTACTGATTACACATGCGATTCAGAGCGTGGTCACACTGAAGCCTTCCCAAAGTGTTTGACACAGCGTCTCGTTCCCTCGGGGAACCACATTTACATGCGTAACCTAGAGACGTTTCTCAGTTCATGACCCCTTTAATACGCACACGTGAGTTTACTTTAACTTTGTCGTTCGTTCAGACATGAACAATTCAGTAATTTGTTTCGGTTCAGCTGGAGACTCACTCCAAATGGATCATTGAATTGGCAAGTTGTTGAGAACAGCTGAATCATTCAGTGCAATTTGTGAAGTGTTTCAACATACTGTATTCAAAAGATTCCAGTTGAAAAGAATAATTAATTTACAAATTAAACATGGCTTTTGATTCTTAGCATGGGTTTTAAACTTGTCATTTCGAAATAATGATAAACAATGTTTTTTTTTATTATTATTTAATATTATTAAATGAATAAGACATTATTTTTTTTTTGTTGTTTTTTTTTTTTTTTTTGTTTTTTGTGGTGATATTTTATATAATATTTTTTATTTTGAGAATTTTGTTTAATATAATGTTTATAACTTGTTTCCAGAGATTATATCTTGTATTTTGTTCAATTTTCAGTAAATTCATATTTTTTAAGATCATTTATCATTTTTAAGGATTATTGATCATTTTTATCATTTACTTTTATCTTTATATTCATTTTTTTTATTTTGACTATCTAAACTAATTGAACATTTTGCTTAAAAATTGTTTAATATATTGTTAATGCAATGGTATATCTATTTATTATGTATTAATTTAACATTATGTTTTGGTGTTTTCTAAGCTTATTGTCAATTTTTCTTGTTTTAAGCATATGATAATATTTTTTAGAATTTCTTTTTATCTTCTTTTTATCGTCTTTATAGTGACAATATCTAAATTTATTGTTTAACATAATAGTAATATAATGTTAATTACTTGTTTTCGGATAATTTTTTTCTCCAAATTTATTCTAGTTTTAATAATAAAGGTCTTTGCACACTGAGTCTGAAATTTTCACATGCATTTTTCCATTTTTTTAGTATTCGTCATCCTTTCCTATCAAAATGCATGCTACGGATGCGAAAACCGAGAAAATCGAATCTGATCTGAATTTTTTTATGGCGGATGAAAGTTTTGGAGTTAGTATGTAAATGTGATTAAAACAGCGTGAGGTTGTATTTATTTTTCAACGTGCGAAAATATCGGACGAACATTATTGATTGCAATGGCTTTAAATCTCGGTGACATGTATTATTAAATTTATGCTTATATTTTTGTAAAACTGCACCAATGAATTTCTGGTAATTGGGTAATCGGGATCAGTTTGCTTTTAATTAATATTGACTCTAATGTACCAAAGTGGTTGATAGCAGAGGGACAGAGATGACGACAGACAGGTGACAGATGGTTTCAGCCACTTCCATCTGTGTCTTCTAATAGGTTGTCGTGGGACTACTTGATGACAGTTGTGAGTTGAAGGTGACCACAGCAGCAGAAGTGTACAGTCACTGCCACCGCGGACCTAATTAGAAACTTCCACTGACCCCCAGTGAGAGCGGACAGGAGACGCTGCACTCCTCGACCAACAAGACAGGCCCATCCTGAGACGTTTCCCCATGTCCTTACTATCAGATACAAATGAAGTCACCTTCCTGTTATGGTGAGTATGTGTGTACATGATTGTGTTTGTGTTGTCTCCAAGGTACTGAGATCAAATGGCCTTTTCTTGCTGCTGTCAGTGGCTCAGTGTGTGCTGTGAGTTTTCTTTAAATAACAAGAGGAAGTAACCACTGGAGGATATACTGTCAACCACAGGGGAGGCTCTGGGTGAGAGGTGAACACATCCAGTGTTTGAATGTGTTTTTTACTCAACACACTGGAAGAGTTCTCCCAAGGACAGAGACTTCAAATTAGAATTGCTTTGTTTATTAAGCAATACACCATAAATCACACAATCAAAAATACAGTAAAAACAGTAATAGTGTGAAATATTATTACAATTTAAATTAATTGATTTACATTTGAATATATTTTAAAATATAATTTATTCCTGTGGTCCAAGGCTGAAATTACAGCCTCATTATGCCAGTCTTCAGTGTCACATGATCCTTCATTCATTTTAATATGCTGATTTGCTGCTGCTTAAGAAACATTATTATCATTATTATTACTATTAATATTTTCATGATTTTTTTTTTTTTGCATCAAAACCTTGATGATTTGATTCATGATTTGTTTGATGAATAGAAGGTAAAAATTCTATATATATATATATATATATATATATATATATATAAAATCATTAGGACATTAAGGATCATGTTCCATGAAGATATTTTGTAAAATTTCCTACCGTAAATATACCGCTTTTTTTATTCATCTGTAATTGTCACAAAATTTGTTTGCTATTGCAGCAGTTAGAGATATATTGGCAAAGACACGAATATGTAATAATGATTGGTGAAACATTCATGCATTTAAGGGTTGAACGACTGATCTAAAGTATTTTTGAGAGGTCTATGTAGAAGAATAGTTTCAGGCAAAAGTTGCTCTTACTTTTCTTCTCTTCTTAAAATGTTTGTTTGAAGATGGATGCCATTGTCTTTGAAGTTTCCAGAGCCTCGCCTCGACCCCAAATGTGTGGCGTCAGTGAAAAGCTCTGAATGTCATCTTTAGAGCAGTTATTATATTTAGTAACATATTTTAAAATAATTTATATGCAGTACATATTGGGTTCTGAACACCAGTGCCCTTGCATGTTAAACAAAACCGCACCATCAGGTGAACACATCTTACCCTCCTGTGAAACTATAAGTGGTCAGAACAGCCACTGACAGCCACTTAAAGATAATGGCTGTTTTGTACTTGTTTTTCCTGCCAGAAATATAAATGCGGTACAAATAGGCACTATTTGATTAATGGATGTTACACAGTAATGTCAATAAGTCCCAGTAGAGTTTAACAAAGCAAGAATAGATACAGGAAAATAAAACACACGCTGACATAATACCAAACATGCCCTGATTCCTAATTACAGACTCTCTTATATTAGATACATAACACCCAGCCGGCATCAATCATAATGTTTACAGTCACGCTCATCCTTTTGTGCTCGTACAATGATAATTTATTTAGCCGTCCATCTGTGTTTGTTATAAGGGTGATAAGGAAGTGAGGGTGTGTTTTAAATGTAAGCCGAGCAGCTAATGTAATTGAAATTAATCTGAAGTGCAGGTATATAGCGGAGCTCCACGCTTTATGCTCATCATGACCGTAACTAGGCTTGCTTTATAATAAAGGCAGCATACAGTAGATGGGTGCAGATTTACAGTGTCGTGCACAAGGAATGCAGTCAGATGAGGCCTGCAATGTCATTTTGAAGGTCGTAAACAATGTTGCAGTCCTCCGTTTAAAATGTTTGTTTGAAGATGGATGCCATTGTCTTTGAAGTTTTCCAGAGCCTCGCCTCGACCCCAAATGGTGTGGCGTCAGTGAAAAGCTCTGAATGTCATCTTTTAGAGCAGTTATTATATTTAGTAACATATTTTAAAATAATTTATATGCAGTAAATATTGGGTTCTGAACACCAGTGCCCTTGCATGTTAAACAAAACCGCCACCATCAGGTGAACCACATCTTACCCTCCTGTGAAACTATAAGTGGTCAGAACAGCCACTGACAGCCACTTAAAGATAATGGCTGTTTTTGTACTTGTTTTTCCTGCCAGAAATATAAATGCGGTACAAATAGGCACTATTTGATTAATGTATGTTACACAGTAATGTCAATAAGTCCCAGTAGAGTTTAACAAAGCAAGAATAGATACAGGAAAAATAAAACACACGCTGACATAATACCAAACATGCCCTGATTCCTAATTACAGACTCTCTTATATTAGATACATAACCCCCCAGCCGGCATCAATCATAATGTTTACAGTCACGCTCATCCTTTTGTGCTCGTACAATGATAATTTATTTAGCCGTCCATCTGTGTTTGTTATAAGGGTGATAAGGAAGTGAGGGTGTGTTTTAAATGTAAGCCGAGCAGCTAATGTAATTGAAATTAATCTGAAGTGCAGGTATATAGCGGAGCTCCACGCTTTATGCTCATCATGACCCGTAAAACTAGGCTTGCTTTATAATAAAGGCAGCATACAGTAGATGGGTGCAGATTTACAGTGTCGTGCACAAGGAATGCAGTCAGATGAGGCCTGCAATGTCATTTTGAAGGTCGTAAACAATGTTGCAGTCCTCCGTGCTAATTTTATTGATGGCTTGCTTGTGCAGGAGTCTGTGAGAGAAAGAGAGAGAGACTGTTTGCAGTTGTGTTCAGGCTGTATAGACTGAGATTCCAGTTCGGCTGTAATTGAATGATGTGTGTGTGTGTGTGTGTGTGTGTGTGTGTGTGTGTGTGTGTGTGTGTGTGTGTGTGTGTGTGTGTGTGTGTGTGTGTGTGTGTGGTTGTGAGATTTCCGAGTTGGATACAATGAGTGTCTATACATGAATATGAGGTCCTAAAGTCTGAGTCTACTTTGTTATAATTTAATTTAAAAAGAGCATAATTACAAATTATGGAAGAAAGCCTGACTGCCTTTAATCTCATAAACAAATAATAACTGAAATTAGTGTTAAAGTTAAAGTATTACTGTCCCCAAACTTTTGAACGGTCATTTTTATCAGCTACTGACATTAATAAATTAGTGATTCTTAATTATGAAATAATAATTATAATAATAATTCAATAATTCAAATTTTACATCTAAAATTATATTATATTGAATTATTAAAATGAATGATTAATTTTCATAATTTTTCATGTCTAGAAATCTTTAAAAAATAAAAATAAAAGATGTCAACAAAGACAGCATGAAAAATGTGTAGCAATATTATGCTGATTTTAATTTCAAATATCATTATTTGAAAAAGTTCATTTTAAATATTAAATAATAAACCCTGCAAGATATTAACAAGGCACTAACAATGTTTTTGGATAAGTAGAATAACCCAGTTTTAAATAATCCATTCATAATCAATAATGACAATAATGCAGAATAGGCTGATAATAATAATAAAGAATAATAATAAATAATCAATATTAAAAAATAACCAATAATGAAATATTTCAATATTTTATTTTATTTAATTCTTATTGACAAAATGTACATTTTTTGTTGACTAAAATTACAGTAGATGCCATTTTAGTCAGATTAAAGTGCCTAAAAATAATATGGCATGATGAAATAATGACTTAATTTAAAGGGTATTTTGTCAGAAGAATTATTTAATTTAAATAATATTATACCTAAGTACTGCAACTTTGGAAAAGGCACTATATAAATAAAACATTATTTGTTTGTTTGTTTGTTTGTTTGTTTAGTGACCTAAATATTCTTTGTTTTAAAATGTAAAAAAAAAAAAATAGAACTTTTGAATTCTAGATTTTCGATGTGGACTCCAACTTTTTGATGCCACTGTATGTGTTTACCCGTGTGTTTTCATAAACGCGCATCTTCTTGTACCTCTTTGAGTGTTTATACCTGATCAGAGGCTTCGTAATCTATACTCTATCCCCCTGGCTCTCTCTCCATGCTCCTCTAAAACTCTTCTTTCATTTAAAGCTTAATCTCACAAAGCTCCACCGAGCACATATTTTTCATTTGATTACCAGGGGCCACCGAGAGAGATGGGCGCTGCAGATAGCACCATTGCCACGGTGATAACATCATCTCTAGGATGATAGAACCATCTCCACGGCAACCCGATCAAGTATCGGGATAGCTGGTTGGTGTTGTTAAAAAAAAAGGCTGTATGGGAACCATTAAATCATCTGTGGTAAAGCATAACACTAAAACATGTCATCAAACGCTGAATTCTGGCTCAGTGTGTGCTGTAAGATTACACAGCTGATATCAGAGCTGTTTGCATATGCAAATGCTTTCTGCCACAGAGAGACGGGGGAAAAGGAGGCTTTTATTCCTGTCATGATCCTGGGTCAATTTGCAGGAACATTAAGACATCTACTATCGCTCGGTTTTTTGATATAACATGAAATGACTCAGTTCATAGCAAGTTTATATTATATGTATATATATGTAACTTTTTTTTTATAAATTAAATTGTTTTACTGTTTACACTGGCATTTAAAGGTTTGAGTTCTATAAGATATTATTTAAAAAAATGAATAATTTTATTCAGCAAGAACAAATATATTTCACGCATTTTATTGTATTTTTATCAAATAAATGTAACCTCGGTGAGCATAAGAGACTTTGAAAAACATGAAAACATCATACTGACCCCAAATTTTATTGGTGTTCAATAGACATCCACTAGCTATCTTGTAGACTTTAATGAATATATCTATACAGTAATGTTTAAAAACAAGCATATCTTGAAAAATATTTATGAAAGTAAATAGTGTGACAACTTGCCCCGGTCTTCCCTACTGCTGGAGCAGCTGTTGTAGCATAATTAAGATTATAGCATCAATAAAATGAGCTCATTTCAAAGTTTACTGTTGTTTTTGTTACCCTAATTTCTAATGTTAGATACTAGCTACCAGAAATCACCTCAGAAAAGGAAGCTAGCATGCTTCTGTCCAGTTGTACAGGGTTGGGAAGGTTAATTTGGAATGTAATAGGTTACAGATTACAAGCTAAACACTAGACTAACCAGGCTAGGAGACAATCTTAGACCAGAAAACCAGCTTAGACTGGTTTAGACAGTGTTTTGGACCAGGAAAGACAATAAACTGCTAAATGTGATGACATAATCAGCAACACCTAGGCAAAAAGAGAAAGACTGAATCCATATGAATAATTAATGTTCCAGTACATGCTGGGAGGAGTGCAAATGTGACTGAACCACCAAAATCTTCTTATTTTTTTCAGCACTATTTAGTTGCACTAAGACTCATTTTAAGAAGTGCATTTATGGAAAGATTCCAGCGCACCGAGTCACGTCTGTTTTCATTTGCACCGTTCTGCAATCACAATTGTGTCGAGACAGAATGGAATGGCTGGTGAGACATTTTTTAAGGGGCTTTCATTTTTAACACTGACCTTTTTTATTCCCACTCTGCATTGGAGATGATGGTGGGAGAGATGAGATGTGAATGAACACATTGAACAGCACCTAAATAATCTACGGCTTAACTGTAAGAACCCAGGAACGAAGGCTACAGCCACAGAGGAGGCTGATAGTGCGACAGCTCAGTCTCCACGTTATCGTGCTACACAAAAGCACGGCTTCTATCCGTGGCGCTGAATAGGCTCGTATCTGCCTTTCTAGGAAGAAGATTAGCAAGCGAGCATGAGACTGAGAAAATGCACCGCTCGTCCATTTGTATTTGTTTGCGTACTTGTGTCTGGTGACACTTCAGAATACCAAAATAAACATCAAGAAGTGACAAGTTCTGTATCTCCTCCTTATGAGATGTGGCATGATTACACGTCTCGTTCCAGGTATTCCAGGTTTTAATGAATTACGAGTTTCTCTGAAGGTCATAATTATGCCATGATCCCAGCCCTATTTCCCACAAAGAGTAATTTCCTCCCATGAAAGGATCTAGTTCAGAAAGCGTCTTCAAATGTCATCATTCAGTGTTCTTTGTCTGGATATCTTTGCAGGATATAGAGTGTACAAACAGCCCCGGTGATGTGCAGTCGTGTGGGTTCGGAGACAAAGACATAGTGCCGTTCCTTTCTGCCTTCCGCTCCGGTTTTCCCCACAGCACGCGGACATTAATCACAGGGAGGATGTGGCATTGACAGACAGCTGGATATCCCAGCATGCACGCTGGGAGAAAACTTCATTTTTCTCAGCTTCCCTCCAACAAATTCCAGCCCATACAGCGTGTACCCTAATTCTGAAATACTTTTCAGGGCCTGTTCTATATTCCATATAGCTTATAATAATGGCTTTTAATAATATATAATTATATATTATATATTATAAATTATACTATATAAGTATAATTTGTTTGCTATTGCATAAACATCAGTAAATTTTTGTAATTACTGTAAATTACATGTTTCTTTGAAAGGATGATGTCTATGAAAAATTATATCTGTGTACAATATTTGCAGGTTGTATATTGTAAAGATGATGTACAATATTAGCACATATTTTTATGTGTATGTGTGTGTGTGTGTGTGTGTGTGTGTAATAGATCAAACATCATTCTGATATGCTGAATTGTAACATCAAATAGAGAATGTTCTGGCAGTGTATTAAACAAGCAAATGCTCTGAAACTGACTTACATATGAAACAAGGCACATCAAACAAATACCTTATTGTTGTATATTTGCTGTCAGGGATTGCAACTGACAGTAGATTGCACAGGTATAGTACAATACAGGTTTGTTAAATGATTGGTTTGTTTTATGAATTCAACCGAGATACTGTATGCGTGCCATGCAGTGAAAGCAGTAGGATGTGCATTTGTTCCACAGGTGTACAACATTTCACAGTTGGTTTCCTACTGATTTCAAGACTCATTATTTCAGGTAAACAGGTGGGGAAGTGCTACGGTGAAATCCCAGGAGAACTGGAGCATTAACACGGTCCAATCAGATGCCACTTGTTGTTTAGGGTGATTTTAAGTGCTTGTAGGTTGTGATGATGTCTCCCAGCACTGATTGATTGAGATCATACTTCCTCGCTCTCTCCTGTCTCCCACTCCATATCTCTCCAGTTTAGTGCCTCCTTTTCCATTTTCTCCCAAAGGATTTGCCGCCTTTCCTTGGATTTTTTCAGGACTCAATACTAAGAGCTCCTTTCAGCAGAAATGAACACAAGATCTGAGATTTGCAGGTGAGCTATATAAGTGTGCTTACATGCATATAAAAAAAGTTTAATGCATAAGAGCATGCACATACTTGAAGCGATAGCTCACCAAAAATAATGAATCAATTAAATTTATTATTCACTGAAAATCTGTCTCTTGACATGTTTATAAAAGAAAGCATTATTACTGATTATGGACTTAAAGCACCTTCATGGTTAATTTGTTTCTTACAAACACGCAGCTTTTCGCTTCACAGAACAGTAATTGATAGACGAGTCATGTGGATTACTTGTGGATTATTGTGATGTTTTTATCAGCTGTTTGGACTCTCATTCTGATGGCACCCATTCACTGCAGAGAATTCGTTGGTGACCAAGCGATGTAATTCAAATACACACAGTAAATCTTTTATTTACTGTAGGCCTAAATATTTTTAAGTGCATCAGATGATAATTTTGGTCTACTAATCCACATTTAACCTGTCTCAAAGTATTTTCATGCAGAGATCACACTGTCAATCATCCTCCATTACAACTTTATTGCGACATCACGACTCAGGAGGGGCCGATCTCTGCTGGTTGGTCCTCTGCAGGCATGTTGTATATTTATGGGGGAGAGAGGCTTGACGTTAATGAAGCTGCGCAGACCAGACCCGACAGGCAGTGTTTTCCACCGCAGGCTCGCTCTAATCTCCGTTAAAATAAAAGATAATGAAGCATTTAAACCATCTGAACCTCTTTCAGCCTGTGGCTACACAGAGAGATTTGATATGGAGAGACAAGGCGAGAAGCGATCTGGGGGAGGGAGGAGGCTGTCATTGTTGGGTCAGAACAGTTGATCAGCCTCAAGGCCTGCAGCTGCAAGCTGTGAAGGAGGTGGTAATGTTTGTGTGCCGTGGTATGTGTATGAGCAGGTTTGTGAATTTTTTACAATTCTCCTACAAATATAGTAAAACGTTGAAAAACAAATTTTTTGATCCTTTTCTATGAGGACATGGTTTAGGACTATATATATATATATATATATATATATATATATATATATATATATATATAATATAAGAAAAGGAATATATATATATATAATTAAAAAGAAAATATGAAAAGTAACTTTACAATAAGGTCCCATTGGTAAACATTAGTTAATGCACTGACTAATATTAATTAACAATAAGCAATACATTTGTTACAGTAGTTATTAATTTTTGTTAACATTAGTTAATAAAAATGCAACTGTTTAACTATAATTTATGTTTAATCTGGACCATTAAGTAATATTAACAGATATAACTTTTAATTTTATAATTATTTGGTAAAGCAAATTACATTAACTAAGTTAAATAATTTCTTTAAGAAGTATTTTCATTATTAGATCATTTTAACTCATTTAGTTAAATAAAGTAAACAAATGGAAAGTGTTACAGGTATAATTCCTGTTAAAACAAATAATGTAATAAAATAATATTTAACTAAATGTAATGTATATAACATAATATAGACTATAAAGTAAATACTTAAAAATTATATTACATTTTATAAAATATGAAAGTATATATATATATATATAATAAAGTACACACACACACACACACAGACATACACACACACACACAGTAAGGTTATTGCATTAACTGATATTAACTTACAATGAGCAATACATTTGTTTATTAATCTTTGTTAATGTAAGTTTGTAAAAATAGAACTGTTCATTGTTGGTTTATATTAAGTTTGATCCATTAAATAATATGAACAGGTACACCTTTTGATTTTAATAATGTATTAGTAAATGTTCAAATGAACATTACCTAAGATTAATAAATGCTTTAGAAATATTTTCCAATGTTAATTCATGTTAACTAGAATGTTCTTGGAACATGGAGTACAGTAAGGTAAATATCATTTTAGCTTAAAAAAATATAGCTTCAAAAGTTTCTAATTTTATGTCCACATGTCTCTCTGTTTCTCACTTTCAAAGTTATCACATCATTATCTAATGTTTTGCTGTGCCAATCTGTTTTCTTAGTTGCATCATAGAGGGCAAATAGGCATAAGAGAAAAAGGATCAGAGTAAGGCAGCAGTGAATGTATGATGGATAGAGATGGCGAGAGAGTGGGAATAAATACAGAATAACACACAACATTGGTAAGAAACAGGGTAGGAACGTGTTTGCAGCACTGCATTGATCACCTCTGTACTAAAATTACCTTTTCTTTTCAGCTCAGATCCACAAAACCCCCACAGCCAGCAGAACCCAGACAATTAATGTGTTTCTGTTATCTGGTCAGTCCAGCTCCATGTCTTTTCTCCTTTAGCCCCATGCAGCAGATACATCTCTGTGGGATCTGCCCTCACCAGCGCAATCAACCCAAACAAAGCTGCGTGATCAAAGTATACTGCAGTATAAACAAAGCTCGAGAGCCCTGTTCGCCTCGCTCAAGCTCAGAGTTTTTGATGATGAAAAGCCACTCAATGTGTTTTTACATCTGAAAATTAACTATTTGAAAACATTGTGGTAATTTATTTGGTGCATTTGGTGGATTTGATGTGAAATTTTTGGTTTTTTTGTTTATTTGAAATTTTGAAATAATTTAAAAGTTTTAAAAAATAAAGTTCCAAAAATAGTTTTTTAGCTTGATGTTGTAGAGGAACCTTCAAAAAGTGCCGTAGAACTTCCTAGAACACTAAATTACTTTTAAAGATTCTATAGTTTCATTGGTGCATAGAACTTTTATAAATTCCAATGAAGCCATAGAAGAAACTTAAGTTCCTGCGGTGGTACCATGATTTGTTCAACCCAAGCTAAGAAATAATAATTTGCATTTGATCAGATATAACTGCAGTACAAGATTATGAGATGCATTGTTTGAATGCTTGGCCAGAGAGTGCTTGGACTACCTGTAGCTTGTTTATTGAAGATGCAGGGCAACGAAGTTGTGTTGTATTTCAGTATTTGATTCTAGAGGTCATGAATGCATTAACTAGCTTTTCTGCATCAGAAACAGGTAACATGTTCTGTAGCTTGGCAATGTTTCTAAGATGCAAATCTGTTGGCGATCAAATATTCAATATCGCTGCTCATCATAAGTAATTAGCGCCTTATCAGTGCAGCATGAGATGTTCAAACTAATATCACGTAATTTATGTCTCTATGATGATTGGTTGATACCAGAAGGGAGCCTTGCCTCCTCTACAAGGTTTCTTTTCTCAACACTCATCAGCGCTCAAAGGTAACACACGCTCAACTCTCCCCCGGCCTCACCCTCCCCTTCTCTATCGCCTAGCGGTTGAAAATTACATCAGCCGAGTCAGCACATTCGCAATAGAAATGCAGCGCTTTCCAACTTCATCAACATTTTATGGTATTACAACTGTGAAATTACAAACAAAAAATACACATTTTCAGATATGAACTGAAATTAATTGTGAATTTTATTAACATTAAATAGTCCTCCTCCCATTTTCACCTCAAAATTTTGCCTCCCCTGATGAGCTGCCACTGCTAGGAACAACCAACGCTATCTCACGACCAATTCGTATGGATTTTACAAGGTGGGTAATTCGTACAAATTTGTACAACCTCACTCGTATGATTTTATACTTTTCTAAACCCCAGTGTCAGGTAGGTTTAGGGGCAGGTTAGGTGTAGGTCATTCGTACAAATACATACGAATTGTGCAACTTGTAAAACATGTACGATTTGCCATGAGATCGGGCTGCAAGTTCCTAGAACTAAGTCCCCAGAACTATGCGGTGCGAAAGCGCCTATAGGAACATATAATGTTCTATAGTACCACAGGAACTTTCCTCCGTGGCTTCACTGGAACTTAAAATGGTTATTCTGTGGCATTATAGGAATATATAATGTTTCTATGGCACCACAGGAAGTAAAAAGTTTCTTTCATGGATTCATGGATTTATTAGAACTTATTAAAGCCGTAGAACCTTCATAAGCTCTAATGCAGCCATAGAATGTTTGTAAGTTGCTATGATGCCATGTAATGATTCTTCTATGGAATCTGGGAATTTATAACAGTTCTAAGCTAAGTTTCCATGATGCCTTAGAAGAACCTTTGTATGACTTCATTTGAACTTGTAAATGTTCTACGTTGCTATAATGCCATACAAGAAATATTTGTAGATGCTGTAGAACCTTTTATAACCAAAAAAAAAAAACGAATATGTACAGGAGGGAATTACTTTTCCTCTGTTAACAGACTGATATCTAGATCTTTAGATAGCTGATCTGATACTGCAACATCAAGAACTTTTAATCTTAAAAAGAACCTTATAACCAAGAACCCATAGAGCGAAATATACAGTAGTTCTTGATGTGAAGAGTTTTCGCTACTCAGCGTAAGTGTGTACACACTCATGCACTTTATTGCCAATTTCCATCATACTCTGTTTGTGCATGCGTGGCAGAGAGAAGAAGAGGTGGGCTTTACTCATAACATGACTAGTACTTCTTCTGCTTGGTGATGTGGTGTGAATGTAAAACAGCCCTGTGGAGTGAGCGAGAGGGGAGTGCTGAGAAACCAGCGGTGGTAATATCTGCTGTCTCACCTCAGTGCCTCTCCTCATCTCTCCTTGATTAGCTGCAGAAACGCAGTTTACTCTTCACCCCTAATGAAGAGAAAAGTAGATATGTGTGTGTGTTTGGTGAGGGGGGTCGAAGAAAGAGAGGAAAAAGAGACACAGCAGCTTGTTTTGGTGAGTCGTCCTTCCCTTCAGGCAATCTGTTAAAGGAATCGCTGACCACCAGCTGGGAGAAACACACTCGCGTTCAAGTGCACTCTGGTCTGCCGCAACCTTTTTGAGTCCTAATTGAGGATGACAAGGCAAAGTGTTTTTTGACACTTCCTTAAGGCATGAAAAATACCCATAAGCACTTCCTGGAACAGACACAACACTCATTAAAAGGGTTCAACCTACTGTAATGTCTGTGTGCCACAATAGTGTGATAGTTGCATATTTTATAGCTTTATTGCCCCGGCTTGCCTGCTTGACTTACATTGCAAGTGGATTTCTGTAAATACACCACTTGTTCCTTTTTACAAACTGAGGGATGAGTCTAAACTAGATTTGTATTTCCTGAAGGAAATACCAGTGCTTGCATAAGAATAGTGTTACAATTTTAAGTAAGCTAAGGTTTGAAGCTCTGTGTAAAATAAATGCTACATGTAGCTGTACTTAACAATGAGTTTAGGTGCTGTTGGTCTAAATATAAGCATGTCTGTGCTTTAGCTAATATTCACATAAACATATTTGCAAGTTTGATATTGATTGTTTGTTCTACAATAGTTGAGTATTCATCTTACATTTTAATCACATTATTGGTCTATTTTTGCAATATTATTTTATTATTAAATATTGTCTATTTTTGCTCTGCCAATTAAAATAGTTACAAACAAGCCCATAACAGATGCCATTATGAAAATTAACCATGGTTTTATTACAGTAAAAGTGTAGTAGGCCTAGCCATGGGTTTTTTTTGATGGATAGATCACCATTTACAGTATAATCACAGTTTTACTACAAATACCATGGTTAAATTCTGGTTAAAAATTTAAAAAGTTAAAAACAAAAAACAAAAACCTTGGTTAATTTGTGGTTACCATGGTTTAACTATATCAACCTTTTTTTGTAGTAAAACCATGGTTAATTTTTATAAGGGCATTCCTAAATGAATCATTTTGAATGAATCATCTACTGAATTTGGAACAACATTCTGTCATATTTTATTTATTTATTTAATTTTTTATTATTGACTTTCAAGGAACTTTCTGAATGAATCTGCTTAATAGAATCATTCTCTGAATTTGGAATAGAATACTACCATTTTCCATTTATTATTTCTCTCATAACTTTACATGGCAGAAATAGTAAAAATTAGTGCTGTCAAATGATTAATCACGATTAACTGCATACGAAATAAAAGTTTTTGTTTGTATTATATGTGTGTTCAAAAATTACATACTTCACATTTAAAGGGATACTTAAAGGTCATTAGCATACACAGCATACGGTGATATGGGGAGACACAGAGTAGACTGTTGACAAAGGAATTATTGAATAAAGTCGTTATTTTTGTTTTCTTCGCTTATAAAAAGTGTTCCCGTCACTTCATATAACCCAGATTGCACATTTGATGGCAGATGGAGTATTCTGATGATGTCCTTCATACCTTTTTTTAATGGACCTTGATACTGTTATTTACTTGGCAGTCTATGAGACAGTCACAAGCCTCCAGGTTTTAACCCAAAATATCTTAAATTGTTTTTACGGGTTTGGAACGACATGGGGGTAAGTGATTAATGACAAAATTTTCATTTTGGAGTGGAGTATCCCTTTAAGTTGAAAACAGTCCAACAAAGAATATTTGTACTGTAAAACTTGAGAAGCTTTATATCTGTTTTTATGGTAACATCTCTCTTTTCTACACTTCTCAGAGCTCCAAGTCTGGCTTTTCCTGTCTTCCTGAACCTGAAAGAGAAGTGGCAAACTGTTAGTGCTCTTGTCAAAAAGTACATCACCCCATAACTGCTGGAGAATCCTCCTGCTGCTTCTTTAAGGAATTCTGGGTAGGAGTGTGTGGGGATGATGTTAGGGTTCATAAAAGTCAATCCATCTGGGATTTACATGTATGAACTGAAGCTAAACCTAATCAGCATACCGCTGAGATCAATAAATCTGACTTTAAGCCCTGTAACTGCAGGCTTTAAAGAAAAAACAACAGCAAACAAATTGTCCTGATTCCAGTATAATTTTTATTTAGACAACCACCATTCGTGCCAATTTTGATCATGATCGTTATCGCGATCGGCATTATCATCATCACAGTGCTATATGACAGCATCATTATTCCATAGGAATAGCCTACAGATGCAGATCATCTACAAGGACACATGATGGGACACGTTTACTGAAAGCCATTGGCGCTCTCATTGTGCGTTGTGATGATCTAGATAGTTTTCTGCATGTGCAGCATTTAGATTTATGAATGCATAAATATGGACCATCTCGCTTGAAAATATACAATGACTCTCAGAGGGCAAAATCAAACTCTAGTGGCTTCAATTATATGCCATATAAAAGCCAATGGGGAGAATCTACTGTTTGTGTTCAACAGTGGGCTACAAATCCATTGTGTGGTGAGTATATGTGTGTGGAAAAAACAAATGTGTGTGAAAAGCTTGACTTTTAACTACCAAAATAAAATAAAAACACCCACTGATTATTATTGTTTCTATTTCGACATTCTGAATGGGCTATTCAGACTGAAATTAGCTCTTTTCCAAAATCTATTGTGCTCCAACTTAGGCACACTATTCGTTTAGTATAATTAAGAAACCATTAGTGTTTATGAATATTTTTAATAGGTTTAGATTTTTAGTAATTATGGATTGTGTTTGTCATTTTATTAGATTTTATTTTGTTTTGTTTTTAAATATGTATATATAGTTTTCATTCATTTTTATTTCAGTTTTAGTTATTTTAGTATATCAAGTTAAACTTAAAGAGAATGAGAAATGGCCACGACTTCCCCATATATATACATATATATTTTAAATTAACTATTCCCTAAAAAAATAGGAGACTGTAAAATCTCTTGTGATCGATATAATAGCTCTTCATTCACTGCTACGAACTGATGGCGGTCATATAAGTATGATTTGAACCATGCTAATGCACTTCCACTAATGACAACAAAGTTTTCTGGTCTATTCAAAAGAATTTTGTGGTCAATAGTGTCGAACGCAGCGCTAAGATCCAGTAGCACTAATAGGGAGATACGGCCACAATCAGATGATAAGAGCAGGTCCATAGATGGAATAAGGTCTAACATACATGTTGTTGGTTTAGATGATTGAACAATTTTGAGAATGAGTGGAATTGTTCCTCAGGGGATCTATAGGGCACTATCTGATGCGATACTGTAGCTGACGGATGCATGGTTACAATTTTATCTCTAATAGTATAGATCTTGGAAGTAAAGTAGTTCATAAAGTTATTATTGCTGTGCTGTTGGGAAATGTCAACAACTTTTAATGCTTTATTTTTTGTTAATTTAGCTACTGTATTGAATAAATGGGGTTATATTTGTTTTCTTCTAAAAGAGACAAAAAGTAATCAGATCTAGCAGTTTTTAATGTTTTTTCTGTAGGATAGGGTACTTTCCTGCCAAAGAATATGAAATACCTATAGTTTTGTTTTCGAGCTGTGACATGCGACATGAACATAGACCTCCCTGCCGGTTGATGTACAACACAGCCGCAGTGATGACTGGGCATGCTTGCTGGTGAGCTGCGCCATCTTACTCACTGAGTCTAACTCCACACTGAGAAAAGAGATCCTCTGCACGGGGGAGAGTTTGCTCTTTTCCCAGTTGACCCGAAGCCCCAACTGGCTGAGGTGCTGGAGCACCAGGTCCCTTTGATCGCACATCTGCTCTCATGACTGGGCCATGATGAGCCAGTCGTCAAGTAATTGAGGATCCTGATGCCCACTTCCCATAACAGGGCAAGGGCGCCCTCCGTGAACTTCGTAAAGACACGGGGGAACAGACACAACACTCATTAAAGGGTTCAACCCTGTACATGTCTGTGTGCCTCAAATGCAAATGTGTGATAGTGTGCATATTTTTATAGCTTATTGCCCCGGCTTGCTTCGCCTTGACTTACATTGTCAAGTGTATTTCTAAAATCACCACTTGCCACCTTTTTACAAACTGAGGGACAGCTGCTAAACTAGATTTGTATTTCCTGAAGGAAATGAACCAGTGCCGAGTCGAATAGTGGAGCCAATTTTAAGTAAGTTGGGTTTGAAGCTCTGTGTAAAATAAATGCTAATGTACGCGAGTGGCACCAAAGGGAAAAGGTGCTGTTGGTCTAAATATGGTGCAGTCTGTGCTTTAGCTATTTAATACATAAAATATTGCAAGTTTTCATATTGATTGTTTGTTCTACAGTTGAGTATTCATCTTCACATTTTAATCACATTATTGGTCTATTTTTGCAATATTATTTTATTATTAAATATTGTCTATGTCAGTGCTCTGCCAATTAAATAGTGAAAACAAAGTATAACAGTAGTGCCATTATGAAAATTAACCATGGTTTTTATTGCAGTCAAAAGTGTAGTCTAAGCTGCGCCATGTA
This sequence comes from Cyprinus carpio, assembly GCF_018340385.1. Taxonomy (NCBI): domain Eukaryota; kingdom Metazoa; phylum Chordata; class Actinopteri; order Cypriniformes; family Cyprinidae; genus Cyprinus; species Cyprinus carpio. Next base: position 8,320,399 of record NC_056621.1, read on the forward strand.
ACAAACCTGAGTCTAACTCCACACTGAGAAAAGAGATCCTCTGCACGGGGAGAGTTTGCCTCTTGTCCCATCACCCACACGAAGCCCAACTGGCTGAGGTGCTGGAGCACCAGGTCCCTTTGATCGCACATCTCGCTCTCATGACTGGGCCATGATGAGCCAGTCGTCAAGTAATTGAGGATCCTGATGCCCACTTCCCATAACAGGGCAAGGGCGCCCTCCGTGAACTTCGTAAAGACACGGGGGGACAGGGACAGCCCAAAGGGGAGGACCCTGTACTGTCATGCCCAACCCTCAAATGCAAACTGTAAAAACAGCCTGTCATCTCGGCTGGAGGGACAAGCTTGAGTGCATCCTTCGCCAGTAGGACAGCAATTTCGTCATGCAGTACAGGGGCATCTCAGGCTGCCACCGAAGTCTCGAGACAGCTGCTGAACCTGGGAGGTCACCTGGCGTACTGAATCGCGTAGCCGAGTCGAACTGTCTGAGCCAGCGGGACGAGTTGGCCAGCGCAAGCCATGCCTCCAAGCTAAGTACGAGTGGCACCAAAGGGAAAATCGATGCACCCGCGGTGGTGCAGCAGTAGGAACTTATTTAATATTAAATATTAAAATATTTCATATTTAATAGCGTTACATTTAATCTGTCAAGTGAAAACATGTAAACTCTTGGTAGTTATAGTGGAAATTTTTTTTTGTTGTTTTTAGGTGCATTTTTTTTTTTGATTTTAATTGCACTGTTTTACATATGAATGCAAAGTAATGCAGTAGTCCATGATAACATGCACACCCCTGCTAGCTGCTGGTAATGATTGTACAAAAGGAGTGTGACATGTTCATTAAACAGCAGGAATCCCATTAATAACCCCAGCAGCCACATGTCACATCACTCACACGTAATTAGTCAAACAAACGGCCACAGAAATGCTAATTGTCCCCCGATCTCTCTCCCTCTCTCACTTCATTGTCACTCCATCCCTCTTTTCTGTCCTCTGTGCTCTATCCTTTCTTTCCTGTTTAGTGACATCCGCAAACCTCAAACATTTTTATTATATTTTGATTTTTTTATTTGTTATAATAATCTTTTTATTTTTTGTTTTATTCTATATATGTTGTTATTCTTTTTTATTTTTGTTTATTTTAATTTTATATTATTCTTTTTTTTTTCATTTTGTTTATGTTATAGCCTCCATCCTACATGCGCTAACCTAGAAATCGCAATGTAATGTCTAATATAAAATAGGGATTTTATGTTATGATTTGCATTATGCTTTTTATTATTTATATTATGGTTTTATTTTTTGTTGTTATTATTTTGTCTTTTAATCTTTTGTTATTTTTGACTATTTTTAATTTTGCTTGTTTTATTTCATTTTATATATTTAATTAACTTTGTTTAATGTATTTTATTTCGTTTTTATTTTATTCTTTTTATTTCAGTTTTGTTGTTTTTGGCTTTTTATTTCATTCTATTTATTCAAAGTTGTTATTTTTATTTTGTTCCATTTTTATTTAAATGTTTTATTAATTTTTTTATTTTTTTTATTTGAGATATTTTTATATTTTTTTCATTATTTAGTTTAATGTATTTTTATTTAATTTTGATTTTATTACATTCTATTTATCTAATGTTCTTTTTTATTTTGTTCCATTTCATTTAGATTTGTTTTATTCTTTTATTTTTATATTATTCTTTTCATTTTATTATTTTTGTGTTATGCTATTCTTTTTATTTTTATTAAATTCTGTTTATTTAAATTCTGTTTATTTTTATTTGTTATGCTATTCTTTTTATTTATTTATTTATTAAATGCTATTTTATTATTTTTATGCAGTTTAATTTTTTGTTTTATGTATTTTTATTTTATTGTTGTTATTTTATTACATTCTATTTATGTAATGTTCTTCTTTTTATTTTGTTCCATTTTATATAAATGTTTTATTAGTTTTGTTACTTTTTATTTTATTTATTTTTATGTATTTTCATTACTTAATTTAATGTATTTTTATAAAATTTTTATTTTATTACATTCTATTTATGTAATGTTCTTTTTTTGTTCCATTTCATTTAAATTTGTTTTATTTCTTTATTTTTATATTATTCTTTTTATTTTATTCTTTTTGTTATGCTATTCTTTTTATTTTTATTAATTCTGTTTATTTACATTCTGTTTATTTTTATTTGTTATGCTATTCTTTCTATTTTATTATTTTTATTAAATGCTATTTGTTATTTTATTTATTTTTATGTATTGTATTTTTTCATGCATTTTTTATTTTATTTTTGTTATTTTATTACATTCTATTTATGTAAAGTTATTTTTGTTACATTCTATTTAAATGTTTTATTAATTGTATTATTTTTAATTTTTATGTATTTTCATTATTTAGTTTAATGTATTTTTATTAAATTTTTATTTTATTACATTCTATTTATGTAATGTTCTTTTTTATTTTGTTCCATTTAATTTAAATTTGTCTAAATTTCTTTATTTTTATATTATTCTTTTTATTTTTTATGTAATGCTGTTCTTTTTATTTTTTTATTTTAATGAAATTCTGTTTATTTAAATTCTGTTTATTTTTATTTGTTATGGTATTCATTCTATTTTTATAATTTTTATTAAATGCTATTTGTTATTTTAGTTATTTTTATGTATTTTACTTTTTTTTTATGTATTTATTTTATGTTATTTATTTACATTTATTTATTATTTTAGTATTTTTTTAGTTTTATTAATATTTTTTATTTTTAATTTTAATTTGGTTTGTCAAATGATTAATCACGATTTCCCATCCAAAATAACAAAGTTTTGTTTTACATTTATATGTGTGTATACTGTGTATTATTATTATATATATTTAAATACACACACATGCATGTATATTTAAGAAGAATATGTTATGTTTATATATTAAATATATTTGTGTTATACATGTTACATTAATATTTTAAATATAAATTTATTGTGTGTTTTATATTTAATAAATATTTTGTTCTATGTAAACAACAACTTTTATTTTTTGTGATTATCGTGATTATCATTTGACTTTTTATTTTTTTATTCTTTATTTGTATATCATTCTTTTTATCTTATTCTTTTTATTTGTTTTGCTGTTCTTTTTAATTTTATTATTTTATTAAATTCAGTTTGCTTTTTTATTTATTTTGCCTATTTTGTAATGTGTTTTGTTCATTATTTTGTGTAATGTTTTTTTATTTTATTTTTTGTTATTTTATTACATTCTATTTATATAATGTTATTCTTTTCATTTTGTTCTATCTGTTTTAATTTGTTTTTTATTTCAATTTCATTTTATTTGATTTTTTTAAACCACACAATAGTTTTATGTAAGGAACAGCTTAAAGTTTAAGTTATTCTCCATAATAAAAAAATAATAATTTTTATGTTTGTTTGTTTTGTTTTTTCTTCTTCTTCTTTATTGGCACTTGACAGGCTCTAGTTTGTGTTCTTTCATACTGTATATAAAACGGTGTGGACATTCTCCAAGATATCTACTTTTGTCTTTCCCCAAAGAAAGAAAATCATATAATTTTGCATAAAAACTGCCTACAAATGTTTGTGTGAACTATTCCTTTGACCTTAGGTTGCTCCAGGGTGCTTGTCACAGTAATTGTTGTGAATCTCTTCAGATAAAAGCATCCGCCTAAATGATTACTCATCAAAGAACATAAAAACAAGCACACTCATGCAAAAATGTATACGGACGTAAGTACTGGTTGAGCACCCAGTGCGGTCCCTCGTGTTAAGATTAGAATTGAAGGATGTTAATAGACCTTAAATCAGATCTACTACAAAGGACGGGAAGAGGGTTGCATCTGCTCCCACACCTGCCGCTGAAATAGACTTACTGCTCAATTTAACCATGTCACCTCAAAGCAATGAGTCACCACTGCTGTAAACTAATGCTAAAATAGCAAAGCGCAGAAATTAAAGCCACATCATGAAACTGGCAGTGACTAAACCTTATTTTGAGAAAATAGAAAGAGGAACCTGAGAGAACAATGCGTTTCAGTGAATCATAATCCCAGTCGCATTCGGCAAGAGAGATACGCTCGACCTAAAAGTGCGCTTTGTTGGTGTAATCGCACGATTTGGCTTGTTTGTTTGCACGTTTGAGTTTTTTATCATTATTCCCATGGTTTGCCAGAGAATGTCAGTGCCAACAGCTCACTTCCCCTCCGCTGAGCTCCGGAGCGCCGTTCTGTTCTGTCTGAATGAATCTTTCAGAATTAATTTGTTTCCCAAAACCCCTTCGCAGACACAAAAGAGCGCTATAATTGTTGCAAAATCCTGTCGACGTTCTTCTGTAAGAACTTGTGACGTTCTGTATGGATGTGGGCAGCGCACCAAAATGATTGGAAATGTTGAGTGTGTGTGTGTGATTTACCCATCTGTGACTAGGTTTGTGTATTTTCAACCTTAGCACACCCTGTGGCTTTCAGAGCAACTATCATTCCAGAAGAGCTCCGGCCTCTGTTGTCCAATTTAAGCCTCTCGACCGATGTCCAGCCAATCAGAAGCGAGCTTTCCCCGAGCCCATCTGCCCAAGCTGAGCTAGAGAAATCCATGGCGGTTGTGATTTTACAGGGCAGTGCTGGCCAGCAGACGCCGGTCACTGGAGGTTTGCTTGGGCCGTAGCCTGGAGGCTGCCAGGCATGTAACAGATAACAGGGGCTTATGGTTCTATAGAGAGCATTGCTAATTTAACAACACAGTCTTGCAGGTGGGCTGCGAAGAAAGCCATTCGTACCGAACATAGATAATGGGGTACTAAAACTAAAGTTTTTCTTTAATTAGCACTCATACTTTTGTGATCTGTGAACTTTAAACTTATGTATTAAAATTTAATGCATAACTAGCATGCTACGAACCTCCAATCCTGCAGATTGTTGAGAAGAGGTGTGCTGTTTCTGAGTGATCAGACTTAAGGTTTTTACCTTAAAGATGATTAAATGGGCAAAGAAATTTAGAGGATTGCACCACTTGGTGTGGTACTAAAAGTTTTCTGATTCCCATTAGCTGATAATTATTTTCATGTTGTAGTGGATAGTACCAATTCTGTAACTGTTGTGAAAATAATAGTGATTATTTAAGAATTATTATTATTATTTATCATTATATTATTATTTTGTATGTATTTGTATAATTATATTGTGTGTGTGTAGGCTATTATATATAGACTATATATATATATATATATTTATATATATATATTTAGTATATATATATTATTTATATTATATTTATTATATTAATATATATATATTAGTACTATTTAATAATTTAATATGTATTTTAATTTTATATTTAGTTTACATTTTCATATTTATTTAATAATTTAAATCATAATTAATGTACTTTTCACAATTTATTTTACATTTATTTTTTTATATATATTTTATACTAAAAATGTGTATTTTATAATATATTTATATTTGTGTTTTATTAATTATTATTTTATTTATTTTTTTTTATATTATTTTGTTATATTTTATTTTTTTTTTTTAATAATTTAGTACATTTAAATGCATTATGAGCTATATGGTACCAATATATTATGCATCCCTTTAAAAATCCCATAGATATATAATCATATCTAGGGAACAGAATTGTAAAGTAACTTGACATTGTGCTTTCGTGATTTGGGCCAATAAGCAACCACCCAAAACACCCTAACAAGCACACAGCAGTGCTGTGGCAGCCACCCACATCACTGAAGTATCATGGTTGTTAAGCACATAAACAAACTATTTTTGCCTTTTTCTCAAAATATGTGCAGTCGCACTGCCTGTCTCCTACACGAGAAAGTCCTTTTCTACCATTTCTCACTCTCAGGGGTCACTTCACACAATGTTAAGTCTTTGTAGCCTACTTGTAAAACTTGCAAAGCAAAAACAAGTGAAATTTTAAAAATATATCTCGAATGAAAAATTAGATACCAAGTAGTGGTTTACGTGACAGCTTTCATTTTTTAAACAGGCCCTGTGCTGTTCCAGCCATGCGTACGACTTTAGTGAGCTCACAGTGCCATCAAGTGGACTGGAGATGAACTTCAGGCGTACTGACCCGCTCCTCCCAGAATGCAGCTGTGCAGGAAGAGAAGGGAAGTCAGAGACATATGGTCTTAACACACCGCAACATAGGACTCTTCAGTTCAACTGCTGTAATTTAGACATTATGTGTAATTACTCTAACATCACGTGCGATGTTCAACAAATAGAAGTGTGTAACACGCAAACACACATGCACACACACACACATGCAAGAAACTCCTCACTCGGCACAAATCATTCAGCTGATGCGCTGCTCATTACTTTAATTACATACTCATTGTTCTCTCACAAAAAGGACGTAAAATTGCAATTTAGCCCGAGAAATTGTCATTTGTAGCTGTAATTGACCCTAATAACATCATCCACTCTCTTTCTTTTCTCTGTCTCTTTCTCCACCTCGTGTGAAATATTAAAGATGACAGCTTTGAACGTGCTGATGAGAGCCTAATGAAGGGATCGGGCGAAATGAAGGGAAGGAAGGAAAAAAGGATTTCTCGTCTGTTATGAGCACGTGAGCTGTAGCCCTTTCTTGCAGACTGAGCGAACGTTTCACTTTCACACTCACTTTTCTGGCAGCGGTTCCTCATGACTCAGCCTAAATACTGGTCTTAAATCTAAGCCTTGCTAGATAAGAACTTAATTTAATCTTGACAGTGTTTGAAAGGGTACAATGAAGTAAAACGAAAACAATTCACTGCTCTTTGAGGGGACTTTTAGCTCGTAGTCTTTCAGATGTACATGAGGTGTAAGGTAGACATGACAATAAATCAAAATGGGCCTTGCAACAGTTGAAGCTAGTAAGATGAAACAACATATTCACAGCGGCAGATGGGACGTCACTCATATGAAAATTACATTTGTATTTTAGTTCTATAAATTAACTGTTTACGTTTTTAAAATTTCATATTTAGGTTTCATGTGTTTCAATGAATTGGTTTGTGCTTTATTTATTTACTGTTTTGATATAAATTTTCATTTTTACTTAATTTTATTTAGATCTTATAGAAATATAATACAATAAAATTTCATATTGCATTCATAAAATTTCAATTCCAACCAACATTTCAAATCAAGTGATATCATTATTGTTTTCTTTTATGAAAAGTTGAAAAAAAATTAAATAGAAATATTAGAAAAAAAACTTAACGTAAATGAAAATAAGAAATGTTGACTTGGCAACTGAAATAAATTTTGTTTAATATGTAATAAAATTAAAACTGAAATTAAAATAAAAAGCTAAAAAAACTCAAACTAAAAAAAATTTATGAAAACTAAAATATTAAAATAAAAGCTTATTCAAAATATTCACGAAGACTATAATAATATATAGATAATGCTAAAATAACACTGTTCATATCATATTAAATTCATATTTGTTTTATTTTATTGCATCTCAATGCACACACAATTACGCAAACTCTGTTTCTTCTTAACTAATGCCTTAAAAATATTAAAGATTATAACAGTATATAAATAGTAATAAAATAACACTGTTTACATCATATTAAATTCATATTTATTTTATTTTATTCAAAGCTTTTCAGTTTACAAAAACAACACACTGCATGCAATGCAAACTCTGTTTCTTCTTAACTGTCTTTAAGATATATATTAAAGACTATACTAGTATATAAATAATAATAAAATAACACTGTTCTTGTCATATTAAATTCATATTTATTTCATTTTATTCCGTTTGCAAAAACATCTCAACACACTCCACATAATTCAAACTCTGTTGCTTATTAACTAACATTTCAAATCATGACAGCAGATCTTCTTGTGCTTTTGCTTTGGCAGAGCTGCTGTGCCGAAGTGTGTGAGGCCACAGATGTAGATAATATCCAGCACATATGTTGAGTCAGAGTGAAGCAGAGTTCCTCTGTGATTTACCCATTATGTGTCTTAGAGCTTCAGAGCTCTTTAATCAACAGCGTAAAGCCTCCCGCTAACCTGAGCGCTCGCGGCCTGCTGTTTCTGTGTATGTCAGCGGGCATCAGACCTCTAATCACAGAAGAAGCATTCGTCTGAGAGTGAGAGACATGCAGGTTATGTTTTGATCATGTTTTGTTGGACAATGGAGTTTGCAGTTTTGTCTTATGCTAACAAGTTGTCTGGGTGTAAGCATTTAATAATGGGTCGTATTATAGAGGATTCTCAGTTATTTGGTTTGTAATTTTATATTTATTATATATATGCCTGATTCTTATTATATTATTATATATATTGTTGTTTTGTTTTCTTTTGTTTTGTTTAAAAAAAAGGAAATTAAATGTATTTTAGGACCACTGATATTATTCAATAGAAATAAAACGAATAAAAATGACAAAAGCATGTTACAAAATTAACTAAACTGAAATTAAAAATATTAAAATAACAGCTAGAAAAATAAAATGTTTATTCATTTTTTGAACAGTAAGATTGTTAATGTTTTTAAATTATTCTCTTCTGCACACCAAGCCTGCATTTATTTGATCCAAAATACATACAGCAAAAGCAGTGATATTGTGAAATATTTTTACTATTTAAAATAACTGCTTTCTATTTGTATATATTTTAAAATGGAATGTATTTCGGTGATCAAAACTTGATTTTCAGCATCATTCCTCTAGTCTTCAGTGTCACATGATTCTTCAGAAATCATTCTAATATGCTGATTTACTGTTCAAGACACATTTATTATTATTATTATCAATATTTAAAACAGCTGAGTACATTTTTTTCTGGATTCTTTGATGGATAGGAAGAGCCAAAGATCAGCATTTATCTAAAATAAAAAAAACTTTTGTAATATCATACACTATACCATTCAAAAGCTTAAAAGTCAGTTTTTATTTTTATTTTATTTGTATTTATTTATTTATTGGGGGGGGTATAGAAAATAATACTTTTATTTAGCAAGGATGCTTTAAATTGATCAAAAGTGATGAGAAAAACATTTATAATGTTACAAAAGATGTCTATTGCAGATAAATGCTGTCCTTATGGACTTTCTATTCATCAAAGAAACCCGAAAAAAAATTATACTCAGCTGTTTTCAAGATAATAGTAATAATAAATGTTTTTTAACAGCACATCAGAATATTAGAATGATTTCTGGAGGATCATATGACTGGAGTTATGATGCTAAAAAATCAGCTTTGGAATACATTACATTTTAAAATATACCACAGTAAACAGTTATTTTAAATAGTAAAAATATTTCAAAATTGTACTGTTTTTGCTGTACTTTGGATCAAATAAATGCAAACTTTGTTAGCAGAAGAGAAGAGATATTTAATGTTTAAAAAACATTAAAAATCTTACTGTTCAAAAACTTTTGACTGGTAGTGTGTATATAAAAGAGCTGTCTGAGTATGTCTAGATATTTCACTAAACTATTTCACAGTCTAATGTGCTTAATCTTTATTCAAAAATATAACTGTTGGTCTTTTATGACCCGGAAATGATTATAAATAAATATTATTAATAATAATATCACCCTGAGAGTCAAAAGAGAAAAATTATGTAAAAACAAAACAAGCAACTGTATGGTTGAGTTCTTGTTAAACATCAATAGATTAATCACCGGCAGGATTGCTGAAGCATGTGGGTGAGTGTGTGGGCGAGCGAGAGAGACTGCTAGTGTGTTCATAGTGAAAGTGACAGTACTTTTTTTTTTACCATATTCAAATTACTTGTAACCCACCTGGCGTGAAAATAAGCCAATCAAAGCAGCAGGAAGCAGACGGAATAAAAATCCTGATTGGTGAACGAAGTTGCACTCTGTCACAGAAGTGTGGCAGGCCTAAGCAGTGTCACAGGTACACAACGCAACCTCTCCGTTAAACTCGAATCTTGTCTTCTATACAGACGCTGACAACTTTAGAAAGAGAAGAAAGAGACATTTAACTCTGAACCAGTAGCAGTCTGCCTGGATCACATTCAACATCTCTGGTGAGACACTTTAATTCTCTTTGATTCTCTGCAGGAAAGGCTTCATTCACTCATGCACTTCAATGACGATCCCAGATGATGATGCAAAACTATTTGTATCTAACAAGTGGCATACAATAGTTGTAATGTATCTGAAAATCCCCCAAAAAAAAAATCAAATGTTGTGCCAATTGTTGTCCTTACTTTTACTTCATCATTTGCTTAAACATGTTTTACTTTAACTTGCACACATGCAGTATTCTTAAAAGTCAAACAGGCTATTCATTTATTTATTTATTATTTTACATAAATGCACATTAAACCAGTTCTAAATATCAAGAACTATTTGATAGGAATATTAGGCGTCACACAGAAAATGTTAAACTTTTTTAAAGAATGCACAAAGAAGTGCACTTTTCAAGTCAAACATTTCACAAAAACATGTTTTTTAGGTTAAAAATATAAAACATTATATATTGTAATATCTATATAAAAAGCACTTTGTGGTCATCATAAATTAGTGGACTTGACTTGAACATGACTTGAACAGTTGCTAGAATTGCTTAAAAAAACGGTGAAGTTACTTTTATGAAAATCATCACTTGTTTGCAGATGCCACTTGGTTTGATTATTTTATGTGATGTAATGACATTCAGACATTTGTAAGTGTCTAAATACTCTCTGGGGCCTCTGAAACTTGGAAACACTTTGCATACTGTGTACAACACATACAAATTGAGTGTAAATGGCCCCTATTGCTCCGTAACCGATAGGTAAAGGAAGCTGACGGCCTGTAGCCTACATTGTTGGGTCAGTTACTGTAAGGAATGTGATAAACACCCAAATATGTGTTTATAGTTTTCTTTCCTCATACATTACTGTAGACATCACCATAGTAACACACCAGTTTGGGATGAAATGCATCAGATGGGTTTCATAATGCTGGAAAGAATCTGGCAACCTGCTTTTCCAGTTAAAAGAAACAAAGAGCAATTCATTAGTAATTTGATTTATGAATGATCTTTCCACTGAAATAAAAAGAGTAGATTCATACCACTATTCTAGATAAACGACGACTGTAATTACACAAAATTCATAATTGGAAATCTATAAAAGTTCTGTATGTCACAAATTAATACATTTTAGTAATTACTTTTTAAATGTAAGTTTAAAGGATATTCTAGGCAACTTAACAGGTTTTTTGTTTTATTATTATTAATATTATTATTTATATATTCATAAAATCTTTGTATAATTATTAATGAATAAAAATACAAAATTAAGAACTATTTGATAGGAATATTTTGGATTAGAGCAAACTGAAAATGTTAAACTCCAGAAATTATTTCATGCATTTTAGTCATTACTTTTTAAATTTAAATGTAAAGGTTATTATAGCGTTTTTTGTTTTTTTTTATTAATATTATTATTTATATATTCATAAAATATTTTTAAACTTAGTAATGAATAAGAATATGAACTCGAGAACTATTTGATAGGAATATTAGAATTTGAGTAAACTGGAATGTTAAACTCAAGCGATTAAACAACTGCACTAATATAAATAATATTAAAGTGGGAGGAGGGTTTCAGTTCATCTTAACTAAGTTTTGATTGAACGTTTTTCTTAGGACAAAACAAATGCTTTTTTAATTTTTTTAGTTTTTATTTCCTTTATTTGCTCTTGGTGTGAAAATTTTCTATTGTTACCATAGCTCCCCCCAGTTTACACACATTCCATAAAATGATCTGCTAGGTCATCTTCGGATCAATAAAAAGACAAATATAGGTCAGATTTCAAGTAGGAAGTTTGTTAGCAGAACAGATAAGACAGGTAATATGTTCCCATACAACGTCATACACTAATGTATAAGAGAATTTTCCACAGTTGACTAAAACACCAAACTAAACAGGTTTACAACCGTTCCAAGGAATGTCAATAAACTCAGTTAAATAATGGCATTGCTACTATCACTTGACCGAATCACATTTTCATCATGTGTTTTTTACATGTTCATATCCTGTTGTTGTTTTCTTTGCATAATATGATCATTAAATGATATTTTTTATATCTATTCCAAAACCTAGCGAAGTCTTCAACTCATTCACACTAACAGCAACTTTCGACCTTAGCAAAAGTTGACATTGATGATATGTTTTGTGAATGTCCAGTAATGCAACAAAGTTGAGAAAAATCTATCTCTATGCAAATGAGCAGCATCCTGATGGGACAATCAATAGGAATACACTGGAGATAACGTGACCCATGTCATGTGAGATACTGTAGTTGAGTATAGGCTTTTATGTTAACATAAAGGTTACATTAAATGTCACTTTTTGCGGATAGAATAAAATCACACCACACAATAATGTTGCGTTAAATTCTTTTGAATTTTATAAGTATGTTTACAATAAACATTTGTCTTGTGCTTAAAAATTCCACCATCTTGGATTTTTCATTGACGTTATAAGGTATCATAGGAGGCTGTAAAATTAAGTTGCATACCTTTTGGACCAGGATCTACTATAATGTCCTGAATCTAGGTTTTTAAATGATCATGTAACAGCATAATTTTTTTCAAGCTCAACAGACAAACATTTCAAGATACTTGATTGGAATTCGATCATGCTGATGTTTTTCATTGAGCTCCTCTGTACAAAAAGGTACTTATGCAATAGCTTTTAGCTAACCTGTAACTCACAACACAGATGCATTCACAGCATTAGATGATTTTAAAAAGAGCTTTGTATAACGCTGATCATATGATCATATAATACCTGGTATGACTGAACCATTGATCTAACTGTTAAACTGAAGGACAGGTGGACCTTTTATGTATGCAAAGCAGTTAAGACACACTGACACATTCCTGTGCAAATGTGTCTGCATGTGTGGTTGAGCGTGGCACGAAGGACGCCTATGCAAAATTCACCCCCTCCCTTTACCCCTTTGAACATACAAGACCTTTGTTTTCACTCACTGATCATAACTGTAATCTGGTATAATGTCTACACTTAATTATATGTCCATTTTTGGTGAAGTATGTATGTTTACTATTACAAGAATGTATTCAAGTGTGCTGTTACTCTCCCGTGGAACAAGTTTTATAAACATTGTGAGAGTAGGGAGTTTGATGGTGCAATGTAAGGCTTTGAGCTAATGGTTGTTGGGTCACATCCCACAAGGAACAAGCTATAAGGCATTAACTTTATGCCTGAGGTCAAGTTGGACTTTTCTAGTGCATTGTATGAAAGTTGCAGAACCATCTCTGGTTGTGTAGCAAGAAATAAACATTCCTTTCCATTTCTTTCAATAGCACTGGATCATGGTCCTTCAGGCCAGCGGTGTCATGAGTATCCCAGCTAATATGAGTGTTGATAACCAGCTACCTGTTTCCTGGACAACCCACTACAACTGCACTGATGGTAAAGTTTCTTCTTATCTGAAATCCCAGAGAAGGTGCACTTGTGATTATTCCACCATCTAGTACAATTCCAGTACAGATTTTAGGTTGTAGGTTTTGTTTATAATCTAATCGGTGGAGACTTTTCTGGCAGGTTAATCATTTACTCTAGTCACTGCTGGAGTTACTAGGTTATCAGTTGCATGCACTGGGGACCATGTACAGATAGTGAAAGTGATTCACACTTATCTAGAAACCATGTGCAGTACTTTTATTTACACTTTTTACAGTGTGTCACTGAATCCTAAGACTAGATTAGCTGTTAAGCAGCAAATATTTTGTTTTGGATGTTGGTCCCCACATGTAATGTTAGTGTGCTGGAGTGATCTAGATCAGAGGTCTTCAGCCCTGCTTGGAGACCAAGTATCCGGCATAGTTTAGTTCCAACCTTGAACCAGTTTATCAAGGTTTTCAAGACTGCATATGTAGGTTTGTCGAAGCAGGTTGTAAATAAACTTTGCAGGACGATGAGTCTCCAAAAGCAAGGTTGAAACTTTTGCTCTAGCGATACAAACAAGACATCCTTAATCAATCTGCTTCAACAATGACCTTTCTAGTTAAACAACTCTACCAGCAAACATTGTTATAACACTATGATTGTGCTGGTCCACCAGCTTGAACAGCTCCTAACTAGGTGTGCGTTTCCCAAAAGCAGCTATGGTTGCAAGTTCCATATTTAACAATAGAGTTCAATAAAACTTGCGACCGGGGTTTGGCAAAGATACATCAAAATGTATTTTAAAATAAAATACCAAATACATTTATTTTAAGTATATCAAAATAAACTACAAAATACAGCAGTCACACCATGTATCAAAATAAACTACTATATTTTTGTATTTTAGAAATACTAAAAAATACTTTGAAATTTCTTAGCAAACTTTCCATCAATTGTCTGTTTGATCTATCCTTTCTCCATAACACTGACTCAGTTGATTAAGTAAACAATGTTTGATAGCAACAGCTTTTGTCTGTCCGGGTCAGGCCATAAATCTGAAATTTGCAACCAGTTGACAGACCAAATATTCACATATCCCTGTAATCTCCCAGATGAAGGTTAGTTTAAAGTAAAGAACAGTTTAATTTTAACAGTTTCCGAATGACACACAATTGTGTCCTAATTTAGTTACTTGGTGTTTAGTAACAAACATCAGCAACACTGGCTCAATGACACAAGTCATTCATAAGAAGACTGATGGCACCTGTAATCATAGCAACTAGTTTCTAACTAATAAATCATTTGATTGTTAATCATAAATATAATAAAATAATATAGCTGCAAGCAGTGATTACCGGGGTTCAAGCACTTTAAGGCCTTTAAGGTATATATGCTTTTAGGGTCTAGGCCAACCTGGATGTATGGCTGACAGTAAAACACATCCAAAATGGAGTATAGGTTCGCAGACACACACACACAGAGAAATGATATTAATACTCAATAAGCATGCTTACACACACACAGAGACACAGACATACATGCACACACATTTTGTTGCAGATATAGATATTTGAAATAAATGATAGGTGACAATACTTATTGCAAGTCTTCTCTTTTCAAGACTTTATATGTCATTTTCAGGTTTAATTGTAATCATAATCTGGCATAATTGTAAAAACTGTATGAACAAAATGGTAAACTTTGACTAAATGTGATTTTAAATGATATAACTGATTTTATAATGTCTAAGCATGAATCCATAAGCAAACCTATGAACAGCACTGCGTTAAATTAGCCCATTAATGGTCTTCTGCTGCCGTATCGTGGTTATAACTGCAATTTCATGCAATTTCTCATACAACAATGTGTTTTTAACCTTTATAACAATTTTTTTTATTTTTTTGACATTATTGATATTCTCTGTCCAGAGAATATTTCTGCACTGGTTTGGTTCGGATCAGGCAAAAAACCTAGGACTAGTTAGCAAAAGTAGGTTTTGGACAAAATTCAAAATGGCAGAAATTTCAGATAGATAGAATAGATAGAATTTGTTTGTCTTGAGCCAAGGATTCCAATGATATAAGACAAATGGTATAGGAGTTATGAGAGGTTTCGCGTTTTTGCTCACTGTAGCACCCCTGATAGGCCGATTGGGGATAGTCTTTGAAAGTTTCAGCTCTCTAGTCCTTACGGTTTGGTCTGCATGATAAGTTTTATGTCAGAATAATAATAGGGTTTCAGCACTATGTGCCATTTTAGGAAACTTTTTTCCACTTACTGTGTTTTATCGTGGTAAATACATGCTCAAGTCGCGTTTGTTCTCGCGTTTGCCTATCGCGGTACTCCCCAGTTTCGGTTTGCTAAATAGTAAGGCGTGGTCCTGCAGATTTGCCTTATACAACATTAGGAAGATCAGACCCTTCCTGTCAGAGCAAGCCACACAACTTCTTGTCCAAGCTCTTGTTCTCCCAGACTGGACTATTGTAATGCTCTCTTGGCGGGCCTTCCTGCATGTTCTATCAAGCCTCTGCAACTGGTCCAGAATGTAGCAGTGAGAGTTGTCTTCAATGAGCCAAAAAAAGCTCACATTACTTCTCTCCTCATCAGGTTACACTGGCTACCAGTAGCCGCTCACATCAAATTCAAGGTACTGATGCTAGCCTACAAGACGACCACTGGCGCGGCACCAATATACCTAAACTCACTAGTTCAAATTTATGTGCCCTCCAGAAGCTTGCGTTCTGCAAGTGAAGAGGTTCAAAATCACTCTCACGGACCTTTTCCTGGACTGTGTCCAGCTGGTGGAATGACTTCCCAATCTCAATTCAAACAGCCAGAGTCTTTACTCATCTTTTTCGCCAGCACTTAACCAACTAATACTAGCACTTACCTTTTCTTTCCTATTCTATTCTATTCTTGAAAAAAAAAACATAGCTACGTGTTCTGTGCTAGACTAACTGAGACTTGTCATGGCACTTGTATATTGTTGTTGTTCTCTCGCTGGTCTGATTGCTTCTATTGTTCTCATTTGTAAGTCGCTTTGGATAAATGATTAAATGTAAATGTAAATGTAAATGTAATTATGTGTCAGACAGTCATTCATGCAATGGTATCATAATCCTACTAAACTAAACAGCTAATTCAATTAGAGTACAATATTCAGCAATCAAATATTTATTTATCAATCATTGGACACCTATTTGGAAGTTGTATATAAACATTTTAGCATTTCAGCAATTATTAAATGATCAATATGTTTTGATTTTAAATGTAGCCAGAAACGTAATCAGAAAGTAGCAACAGAACTTGTCAAGGAGTATTAACTTCCAACTCCAACCACTGAATCTATTGAGAGCCATAGAAGTATAGAGGACACATACATATTAATACTGTAGTAACAAGTCTGAGCAAACTACTGAATAGGCACAAATCAGTGGCCGCATTTTTATGATGTCATCGTGTATACATCTTACAAAGTATTTTACAGTATTTTAAAACTGTAAAAATACAAAACACTGACACAAATTGATACAAAATATGAAGTCATTCATCAACCCTATCAAATACAAATTACAAAATCCGTTTGAAATACATGTATCATAAATACTGCCCATCCCTGCTTGCGACCATAGTTAGCTTACGGTGCTTTTGGGAAACGCACCTCAGCTTGTAACAGTTTCACTTCACTCTGGTCCAGTTAGTATTTTTATATGGTACCCTCTAGATAGACCAACAAGACTTTCTCTGGGTCAACCAACTTCACTAAAAAGGCCAAACTTGACTAGCACCAACCAGCATAAACCAGGTTTTAGCAGGGACATTTACTAAACCCTTTTTGAAAACTCAACATATCCGCAGTGACTTCCAGTTACATGAGCCGGCTCTGGTCTCAGGATCTTCACCCACAAAACTGGACCAAGTACCAGGTGTGGGAATGGCTCCAACAGACGCTGGACATGCACCAAATTGATGCCACCAGCATTCCCTTCCAGAACTTTGACCTTGACGGGAGGCAACTGTGCATCATGAGCTTCCAAGACTTCACCCGAGCAGCCGGATCCGTAGGTTCCATTCTTTTCCAGAGCCTGACTGACCTCAAGTGGAACGGTAAGATCCAGAAGTATTAGGGGTTGCACTTTACCTCTGTCTAGTGTCTACCCTTCCAACCCTGAACAAGATGGTTGATGTGATTTTAGCATGGTCCTAGATCAACAATCTTGTTGATCCTGGATCAATTTTGTCAAACAGTTATCAGATTGTTATGGTTGGGTTTAAGAGTTAACATTGAGTTAGCACTTTTCGTCAATCTGCAGTTTCCTTCCAACAGAGTATGTTATGGTTTGTATAGGCATAGGGTTTGGCTTTCAGTTGTGTGCTATAGAAATGTTGTTTCATACAGGATGATAATCAAGGTTGGAGCCATAGCCTTGTGGGTAGCAAGGTCAAAGACTTTGGATAACCCAAGTTTGAATCCCAGCTTGTGGTCTTTTCCCAGTTCCATTCTCCTCTTTCCATTCCAATAATTTCCTGTCTCTCTTGGACTGTCCTTTAAAGGCAGAAAGCCCAAAAATATTATTATTTTAGGATTGTAATCCTAGAACCTGTACTAGTTGGTAAAATCACACTGACTGATCTACAGATTCTTTGTCCATCTTGCTTCTTACCTCTTCTTACACCGTGTTTTATACTCTTCACACCAAGTTATTTTGTGGAAGAAATATTGTTGGTTATAAGGAATTCTCATAAGCATGAGCTTGGAAAGTCGTTGAGCATGTGTCCTTCTTGTATTCATTATGGTATAGTAGGTAGGAATTGAGCAGTCCATTTCTTATACATTTCTTTCTAAATAAGTAATTTCCATGAAAAAATTCTAGCTCAGATATTCCCATGAAAATGTTTTTAGAGAAATAAATTATTAAATGTATTATACATTTCCATGTACTATGCTATAATGAATCCAGGAGAGTGTTGCTAACAAGACCCAGATTTTCATAAACCGTCAGTGCTATAAGTTTGATGTACTTTCCATTACAGTGTGTTACTAAACCTAATAAAATCCTGAAAAACATATACAGGTGACATGTGAGAACTGTATCAACAAGTTAAACTGGTTTAAGACAACATGATGCGGGAGTGACTTGGTTGGTTTGATGATATTTGATTAAATTTGATGGTAGTCGTTGCAAAACATGTACTCTGTTATTGAGACATAATTTTTCTTTTTTGTCTTTTCTTATTTAATTTCTCACAGGTCAGTATGGTCAAACAGATATGTTTACACCAGGGGACATTAAAACAGAAATAGAGAGTAAGTAACCACACACAAAGTAAAACTAAAGAGCTTTTGCTTTCATTTCAATCCTTCTAGCATAAAGTTCACATAATATCAGTGACAAAACATTGACCCACATCTGCTGCTGAAAACAGAAGTTTACAGATTCTCATGAAATAATTATATACTTTTCATGTCACGATTTTGTAACCAAGTACTTCATTTTCCTCAGCAGACTTCCCTTGTTCAATCCTCCCCTTCAAGGAAGAATCAAACTTTTACAACACCTCAGGTACCTGTGAAATTACTCAATGATTTTTTTATTATTTGTAACTTTGGACTACAAAACCAGTTATAAGGGTTAGTTTTTGTTTTTGTTTTTTGAAATTGAGATACATCTTCTGAAAGCTGAATAAACTTTACACTAATGTATGGTTTGTTAGGATAGGACAATATTTGGCCGAGATACGACTATTTGAAAATCTGAGGGTGCAAAAAAAATTTAATATTAAGAAAATCGCCTTTAAAGTTGTCCAAATGAAGTCCTTAGCAATGCATATTACTAATCAAAAATTAAGTTTTGATGTTTATGGTAGGAAATTAAAAAAATATCTTCATGGAACATGATCTTTACTTAATATCCTAATGAGTTTTGGCATAAAAGAAAAATCAATAATTTTGACCCATACAATGTATTGTTGGCTATTGCTACAGATAAACCCGTGTGACTTACAACTGGTTTTGTGGTCCAGCATCACATTTGTTTACATATTTCCTGTTAAAACAAGATGATTATTTATTTATTTTGATTGTTTGTTTGTATTTTTTGTTTTGTTTTTTTTCTTTAGTCAGATGTTTGACATCAAAAGCTCATTCCAGCCCAACACCATATTATCCTCACCAGCTCCGTCAAGCCCAGGTAAATGATCTTAATTGTCCTAAATCTAATCCTAAAAGCAGCATTCTACTTGCTTCCTTTCCAGATTAAAAAAGCACTATGCCGGTACCATGATATGGGGATTGTGTTTGAGGGTAATTCCATTGTAAATGTCCAAAAACATTGGTAATGTTTCAGGTTAAAGGGATACTCCAGCCCAAAATAAAAATTTTGCCATTAATCACTTACCCCCATGTCGTTCCAAACCCGTAAAAGCTTTGTTCATCTTCGGAACACAATTTAAAGTATTTTGGATGAAAACCGGGAGGCTTGTGACTGTCCCATAGACTGCCAAGTAAATAACACTGTTAAGGTCCAGAAAATTAGGAAAAGCATCGTCAGAATAGTCTATCTGCCATCAGTGATTCAACCGTAATGTTATGAAGTGACAAGAATGCTTTTTGTATGCGGATAAAACTAAAATAATGACTTTATTCAACAATTTGTCTCCTCTGTGTCTCTCCACATCAGCGTTCTCCAAAATGGCGCTACGGTGATGTGGAGAGACACAGAGGAGACAAATTGTTGAATAAACTTGTTATTTTTGTTTTCTTCGTGTATAAAAAGTATTCTCGTCGCTTAAACAACACAATTAAACATAGGAACTAAAAATACATATGCATTAACTAGTGCACTTCTGAACAGGTTTTCTTCCATTCCCATGAATGGATTGATTTTGAAACTGTGATTTTTCTTTTCTTCCATGGAACATGAAAAGTCCAGTATATGAATACTGACTACAAAAAAACATCAAAGTACCCTTAAGACAAAGTTGAAGTTATTATTCACAAGTTTTCCATGATCCAAAAAGAAACATGAGCTGTCCCTTTAATAACAGTGGTTTCATTTTAATTTTCTAATTTCAGATCCCAAGCGGTCACAAGTCAAAAGACACAGTGAGTTGAAATTTTTCACATCTTCCTTCCCTAAATGTTAATTTTTCTGTTAATGTGCCCTAAACTTCACCCGGCGGTTGTCTTTAGAGAACTTGACAGCAGCACACACAGAAGCCGCTGGCACATGGATGTCTTGAAGCTGTTTTAGTTCCCTTCTGTTTCTCAACTAACGACATTCACACAGTCTCATATTTCCTCAGACCCTCGTGGGACGCACCTGTGGGAGTTCATCCGAGACATCCTCCTGAACCCCGAGCGCAACCCCGGCCTGATCAAATGGGAGGATCGCTCAGAGGGGGTTTTCCGCTTCCTTAAGTCGGAAGCTGTGGCTCAGCTTTGGGGCAAGAAGAAAAATAACAGCAGTATGACCTACGAGAAACTCAGTCGAGCGATGAGGTAACATCTTCCCTGGAGTTTTGCAGCTTTTTAAAGGACTCTGATCAATATTCTGAGCTACTCACATGTTTCTTTCCCTCCAAAGGTATTATTATAAACGAGAGATCCTGGAACGTGTGGATGGACGTAGACTTGTCTATAAGTTCGGCCGAAACGCTCGAGGCTGGAGAGAGTCTGAGAAGTGAAGGACTTTGTCTTCACATGTAGCTTCCAAGTGAAACCTGTATTTATAACATTATAGCCATTTGAGTTGTTTTTTGAAGTACTTGTCTGTCAATTTGTTATTATTTGATTCTATTTTTAGATGCTCTTTACGTTGTTTACATTACAAATGTACCACTGTTTTATATGCATTTGACTCTAAAGGCATAAATGTTTTTGTATCAACTATGAAAAGCTGGTTAACTGGCTTTTTGAAATGAGAAACCAACTCCAGTTTTGCTTTTAAATAGCTTTGTTTGTCTTGAATGCAGGGACCTGTTCATAAAGTAGAATGAACTCACTTTAGAGTAGACTTACCCTGGTAAAACAGCAAATGAGTTGGAATGAAGGACTAAGATGTTTAAAAAAGCACTAGGTTGTGGTCTTGTACATCATGAACCACAATAAGCCACAATGTAAATTTTTTATCAATGCTTGTTTATAGGTTGTGCATTTTATAATTAAATTTATGAAAAAAAAACTAATAAAATTGATTTTAAACACCAAATTAAGGTTTTTTTATTTCTTGCGGGAAACACAGAACCTTTAATAGTCATTTTGTATTTATTTTTTTATTTTCTATTAATCAAATTAAAATTGTGCCAGATTTAGTTTAGTAGTCATCTTGTATTTTTTTTTTTATTTGTAATTGTATGCTTTTCTATGAATTTTCTATTGATCTAATAATTATATGATTCTTAAACATATACTTAAAAGAGAAAGTGAAAGTGAAAGTCGTGACATTTGCCAAGTATGGTAACCCATACTCAAAATTGGTGCTCTGTATTTAACCCATCCAAGTGCACACACACAGCAGTGAGAAGTGAACACACCGTGAACACACACCCGGAGCAGTGGGCAGCTATATCCAGTGCCCGGGGAGCAACTGGGGGTTCAAGGGCACCTCAGCCATGGGTATTGAGAGTAGAAGAGAGCACTGTTCATTCACTCCCTCCCACCTACAACTCCTGCCAGCACCGAGATTGGAACCTGCGACCTTCTGGTTACAAGTCCAAATCTTTAACCATTAGGCCACAGCTGCCTAATGTATTAATAAATATATTAAATCTAGAATTATACAACCATATATATATATATAGTTTAGAATTTATATAGTTATATAAATATATGTATTTAATATATTCATATTTTATTATGTTTATATCAATATTATATATAAAAATATTAATTATAATAATAATATAAAATACTAATATAAAACATTAGATTTATTTATTTATTTATTTATGCAAATGTTAACATTTCTTATATTTGATTTTAATATTTGTGTGTCAGATTTCATGTCGTAATTATTTAAGTTGGAAGACACCTGAAAATCCTAGAAAGAATAAAATTACATGCAAAAGTTATATTCACTTCAACATTTGTGAGACTGAGCTGAGTAAAGGGAACTTTCTAAAAAGATTTGTCGCAGAAAAGATTAATTTCAACCTGATTGAACCAGTGGCCAATATTGTCCCGGAGAGTCCGGGAATGCCTCATCCCTTCACACACAGGGACAATGCTGGATGTCACGCTAGTCTTTAATTTTTCCTTATTGTTGCTCGGATGGCAATGATAGCTAATGATTTGCAGCAGCTGTGGCCAAAGATGTTGTCAGTGCTGAGTTATGTTAGATAAGATGAAATGCCAGAGAGTTAATTGTTCCACCATGCGTGTCACGGCCACAGTGCTGCCACCTCCGGACAATAGATAAACGGCTCCCTGCTGCTCCGTGAGATAAGAGCCGCTGACACTCTCTGGCCTCTCTCTTTGTTTTCCTGTCTGATTTTTCATAGGCAAATCCCTCTCTCAGCTTCCAACTCTTTGCCATCACTTTCTGGAGTATTATGGTTCTTTTCATAAACGTGATTTCACAGGGATTTATTAAGATTTTTTTTTAATCCTTAACTTTATCCGCACCCACAAAATTTTCCACTGCATGATTGTGCTATCTCTCCATTCCCTATCTGTGACTAAAGAAAACGGGCTCCTATCACGGAAGAGGACCTGTAAAACAAAACACAGCAACTGCAAATATGGGAATAACTGAAGCGTTGCTGCTGGAGTTTATTATGTGTAGATAATGCACTTAAGACAATATAGTTCCTGTAACTGTAAATCCCAAACCTTCAGCTGAGGCATTTTGTCACAAATGCTAGTACCAGTGTTTTCAATCCAGAGACCCCTGGGTCTAAAAATTATTAAAAAATCAATTGGGAAACAAAAAATTATATTAGAGTAACTGTAAAGGACAGTGTAAAAAATGACAAAGTAGATAAATAAAAAATCTTGTATTTCTTTCTTTTTTGGAGGGTGGGGGTATATAGTTATTTCCCCTAGTATATTTTCTCATCGTGGTGTTGGTGAATATTTTGGGGCTATGAAAGGGGCCTTTGGTTCAAAAAAACATTTGAGAACCCCGATCTAAAACACATACTGCACATAAAACATGAAATCCATGGATAGCACGTTCAAAGGCCGTGGCATGGACAGAATAGAAACTGGGGTAGAGAAACGAGTATATCTGACAGCTTCTCATGTTTCACACTGTCTGCTGTTAGACTGAGCAGGAAAAAAGTAAAAATAAAAGACAGCCAGCTGTTCGGTGCATGTCGCAACACACTGTTCGGCCAAATCACAGGAACGACATGCTAATATACTCAGAGCTGGGCCAAAGGGTTGCACCACATACCCAACAGATTCATATTTTTGGCCCAAAAATGTTGCATACATGTTCTAATCTAATTTAATGCATTAACATGCCTACTCTTCGATGCAGTAGATTTACTATTATATACTTAACTACTTTTTTCTCTTGCTTTAAAGATGTTTTTAAGGATATTTTTAAAGGAAAGTGAAACAAAATTCTGATTAAAAATGATTTTTGCAGTTCATGCACGTGCATATCAATTTCACCAAGGCCTTAATACATATAGAATGAGATAGCAATAGGATTCTCTTTTACATGCTTAAACGACCCAATATCTCAAAACACTATGCTGATTATGAACCTATTTGAATGTGCCATGTGTGTTGTATTCAGACGTTTCATTATTGTATTCAGCACCTTGATCATCAGATGCAGCATCCAGAACAGGGAAGAGATGGCAGATAACCACAGGTATAAAGACAGTGTCAACAGACAGGAGTCTATCAGCTGATCTTGGATCAGAGCAGGCTTTGTGCTTGTTCTGTGTCGTCTGGATCCATCTTATCTTTTTGCTTCACATTCAAAAACTCCTTTGAGGTTTCAAATGAGGTGCATTAGTTTGGCTGATGGCAGGGCCCAAGCACTGGACATATTTTGTGTGTCAGCCATGTTGTACAATGTAAAAATGAGTTACGTTTTGCCTGCTTAGTTTACAACATCAATGGTTTTCCTATAAAATTTATTAAAATGATTATTAAAACGTAGTTTTAGTTATCATTCTTGATGTGAACAGCCTTCAAGTCAAAATATGACTCACTGAGACTGAATCAACCCCAAATAAGGTTATATAGTTTATAAAAATCTATCCATTTTAGTTTTTTTTAGGAGAGAAAATCATGCATGTTTATAACAAGCGAGTTGAGTAGATGACTTAATAATT